>NC_052511.1:1509006-1596506 GCF_014356525.2 Nilaparvata lugens
ATTCGTGTAGATAGACCCGTATTCTCAATATTTATCTAACCCTTGGGGGGGGGGGCCCTGGGAGAAATTTGTAAACACTAAAGCTCTGACTGATAAAAAGATGATAGACAAGGATTAATCAATTTAACAGTCACTTTATCCTGGAAACTAGAGGCATGCATGATTCCAGAGAATTCAAATAGGCTATTGAATTCAAACTGGCTTTGAAGTGTTCATAAATCGTTGTTCAAAACAAGCATTCGCTCTTCTGGTCTAACTTCAGCCCAGTATAAGTTACAATGTAAGTGACACATAACCTCTAGCTACATTTTTGGACTCTTGTTTAAATTAGAATTGGAACCGTTTTGAGCGTAAGTTAGCCTTTAGTACTTTTCTGTAAGTTGTAAAATTTTGAGTGATTGAATAAATAAATGTATAAGTAAAGCAACTAGGTAAAACACTGGGAAACTAGATCATGATCCCAGTAAACTCCATATTGCTTCTGTGTTACTTTAATGATAACTCATGTGTCTTTGCCAAGTTCCATGATGATCATACTAGTTATGACAGGGTCACACGTCTTGGAACAGTTTCAAATACATTAGAATACATGGAATACATTATGAAACATACAAGATACCACAACAAGAAACTAGATCAGGATTCCATGTAGGATTAACTAACTCACTTATCAAATATTAAACAGGTATTTTGTACATCAAGGTGACACTAAATGGGACGCTAATATGACCCTGCTAAGACGAGAATGATTATAACTTGTTATCTGGAGAGAGAGGATACAGATAAGTAAATGTTTTCATTACAATATATGAATGAGTAATTGAGACTGGTATATTGAGACTGGATACCATCAGATTCATTACTATTTTTCAGCATTGGTTAAATAGGAAGGATTGATGTAATATATTAGAAATGCTGACAGAATAAAGAAAAATCACTAAAAGAGATTGATTGATTGAGTACTTTATTTATGTAGATTACAATATATACTGTCTTATACACTTATATCAATAGCTTACAATACAGCAAAATTATAGATGAATTTACATGATATAGACTAAGAAAAAAATTATTGAACTGTATATGGATATGAAAAAGCAATTTATAATATAATAACTATAGATAATAATTATATTGTTATGCACCTACACAAATGGCGGAGCTTTGGACATATCAATGCCCATTCTTCGGAAAGAATATTAAAAAATATCCTCCCCACTAACTCTCTACCTAGAGAGAGAGAGAGAGAGAGAGAGAGAGCGCGATAGATAGGTAGATAGAGAAAGAGTGAGAGAGAGTGATACATAGAGAGAGTGATAGATACACACAAAGAGAGACAGAGTGATACATAGAGAGAGTGATAGATACAAACAAAGAGAGACAGAGAAGAGTTTTCTAAGGATTAAAATATAAATTATGAATGAGTAGGTACCAGCTTTAATCAGAGCAGAAGTAAAACTTGGCATGAATCCCAATGCAGTGTGTCATTGGATGCACTTCTTGTGAATGTGCAAGTGCATATAATTTGCATAAAGTGCATCGATGCAGTTGTTGCTGCAATATTATAGTGAGGTCCACGTTATAATGGCAGTATTTGATTGCATTGGTGTTGTTCACCTTGTCTGTCATTCGACATGGGAGATAACCGTATCCTTTTCTACCCCCGCTACGTTTCTAGATAGTTTTCAACATTGTACAAATATGATTGATTGACAAAATATTGAATATCAATAATTATGAAATTATGGATATCAATGTCTAGATTAAGTCTAGTTCTGTAGCGAGGAACACGTTATAATGGCAGAATTTGATTGATAATGATGTTGCTATCCTTGACTATCATTCGACAAAGCAGATGGCACTAACCTTCCCTACTACCTCCGCAACATTGTCAGATCGTTTTCCAACAATGTAGAAATACAATTTGTTAACAAAATATTTTATCTTAGTTGAGGGAATTCATTATTCATAGATGAGTATATTTCCTTGACAAATAAAATATAATATTGATTATTTTAGACAAGAATGAACAGTTAATATTACATCAGATACAACTGTATCAGTTTTACTCTATAGAAAATAGTCTCAAGGCAGAGAATGGGCAACGCTGTCTCCCATCTTTCTCCACATCCATTATAACGTGGACTTCACTATAGCTGTCCAATTAAACCAGATGACCCCGCTGTGTAGGGTCTAACTTCTCACATGCAGTTTTCTCTCTCTTTTTAGATGCAACTCCCGATGCATTTCAATGCACTTCTCACTGTCTATTCAGATGCGATTACCGATTCATTTGAATGCAGTCCTCTCTGTCTATTTTAATGCAATTCCCGATGCGTTTCAATGCAGTTCTGGCTGTCTATTTAGATGCAATCCTCGATGCATTTCAATGTAGTTCTGGTTGTCTATTTAGATGCGATTCCCGATGCATTTGAATGCAGTTTTGCTGCAATTTAGTATGCAAATCGTTGTTGCATCTTGTCTAGACCGGCTTGCGGTGTCTTTTTGTGAAAAAAATATATACTGGACACGTCACCAGGTCTAGTAAGATTCAGATTAGACTAGCAGAGCTATTCTAATGGAAAGCGTTGAAGATTCTCCATAAGCAACACTGAAATCCTGAAGTAAGCTCACTACAGTGGGATTCATATCAAATTGTCAGTATTGGTCGAATATGAACCTTTGAAGCTGTCTATAAGGAACACTGTCACCTCTAAGTGAATCTGAATGTAGTCATCTCGAAACTTGTTTTATTTATTCTGTGAGTAGACTAATAAAATATTCATCTACTGTGTGCTAGTGAAATCATCGTTAATTTATGTATGTGATCTAGATTGGAGTTTAGTAGGGTGAGGTTTTCAACATGGGGGACTTGTTTTATTGGAGGGAGATTTACTTTGAATATTGAGTTATCCATTTGAGATCTGAAACACTTAGTACATAAATTTTGGAGTATTCTTATATCAAAAGAGCCAAGAGTATTAATAATAATGCTCATTCTGTGAGGTATTTGTACTATTCATGTAATATAGATAAAATGAATCAATATTTTGAGAACTGAAAATAGCAGGAAATAAAATATTTTGACAATTAATTATATTCCTACAATGTTAAAAACCGATCTGGCAACGTTGCGGAGCCGGGAAAGGGTAGCACTATCTGCTTTGTCGAATGATAGACAAGGATTGCAACACCAATCTTCATCAAATACTGCCATTACATCATGACCTCACTATAGGAATTTATTTCCAATATTAATTATATGGGAGTATTTGGATACTATTCATGTCACATAATCCAGTGACATGAGGCGTTCTGATTAATAAAACTACTCGGAATTGTTTCAAACACTCATTAAAGGCGTCAAAAATTGGTTTAATTATTCATACAATAATTATTAATCTGTAGTGAACTGAAATCTTGAAGTTGGAGCAGTAGAATTCAATACTATGAAGTCATATTTTTGGAAGGCTGTGATTGGCCGAGAAAAGACACACCCATTGTGGGTGGAGCATTCTTACTATAGCTAATAAGCAGAAAGAAATAATAAACAACATTTCAGATTCGTTAGTTTTTTACAGGTTTAGTTGGCACTGGACTTTCAATGATGATATCTTAATGACTCCATTATTTTTGTATAGTTATAAAAATACTATAATTATGGTAAAATAGTTCAAACATATTTCAAAAACTATCTTCATATTTCTATTCAAAAGCCAAAACTCAACAGCTCTTACCTTACCTTTTCCTTTCAATCCTAATTGGACAGAGCCTTCAAAGTTATGTTCGTATACTGGACACAATAAAATCTCGCAGAATTGGGATACTCCTTTACCAATAAATATATGTGGTTGTGACATCTTCAGGTCGTTCTATTCTCTATACTATATTAACTACAAGTACACACATTCCCTGTACAGTCCCTCTGTATTATCTACCAACAGAATACACGCATGACCTACATAATCTAACAAATGACCATACATGCTGCAATGACCATAATGACATCATTTCCTTATTATCTGATCGGTTCTCACGCATGCGCATAACTATTTGCAATCACATTGCACGCAGCTTCGTAGATACATAGTATGCTTTCACAGAAAGCTACAAAGCCTTTCAACTAGGATAGTTTACTATTACTCTACTATATAGTATTCCTTGTATAGTGACGTTCAAGTTATAATGGCAGTATTTCATTAACATAGGTGTTGCTATCTTTGTCTATCATTCGACAAAGCAGATAGCACTATCCTGTTCTAGATCTGCATCTGGTGTTGCTATCTTTGTCTATCATTCGACAAAGCAGATAGCACTATCCTGTTCTAGATCTGCATGGTTGCCAGATCATTTTTAACAATGCATAAATGTAAATAATCAACAAAATATTCGATCTTAATTGATTATGACCATTTATACTTACATCATTAAAGAATATATCCCCTTGTCGAATAAAATATAACTGGTCGTACTAAGAAAGAATGAACATTTAATAGTCCAGTCAAATGGTCGTTTTTCAGGAAACAGCCCGGAAAGAATAATAATAATAATATAATAACTAGTAGTTATGTGAACAGTAGACCTCGCTCTCAGTTACATTGACCTGTTGTTATGTTTTATCAAAAATTAATAAATAATTTATCAATTTGAAATGTCTAGAAAAAATCCTAAATAAACATAGTGTTTTCTATCCTATCGTACAGTGACGTGTCGTCCCAGAATGTGAGTGTGAGCACTGTTATCAGGTCTGGCTGCAACTCTCTACAATACAACGTTGATGGAAAGATACATTTTCAAGATGTTCGATGTTTTTAAACGGGTAGTATTATAGTCAACTGTCTACTAACATTGATGGAAAGATACATTTTCAAGATTTTCGATGTTTTTGAACTGGTAGTATTATAGTCCACTAGACAGCTGATTTATGATGAATAATTCTATAGTCTGATTTTTACTCTAATATTGGCGTATGAAGGAGGCTCTTTTTTTCTTTTATATTATCCTTGAAATGCAAAATTTCCAAAAACCTTGTATATACGTCGACGCGCAATTTGAAAAGGAACATACCTGTCAAATTTCATGAAAATCTATTACCACGTTTCGCCGTAAATGCGCAACATATTTATGAACATTTAAACATTCAAACATTTAAACATTAAGAGAAATGCCAAACCGTCGACTTGAATCTTAGACCTAACTTCGCTCGGTCAATAATAATAATATAACTTCACTGTCCGCCACTGTCATTATAACGTGGACCTCACTTCAGTTTTTGAGTTTCTTGAGTATAGTTGTATTGAGTATCAGGATTATCTTTTTACAAAGATTCCATCAGAGATCTTTTTAGAAATAGAGATACCTGAAACAAACTATTATATGTGTGGTATGTGGTATTTTTATATCATACTGAACATAATACAGCTATATTTAGTTATTTAGTTATTTATTCACATTGTGTACAAATACTTAACATGAGGAAAGGCACAACAGGCTCATGCCCAAAACTGTCCCATTTCCAATTTATACTATACTGTCCAAATCAAAATGTTGGTTATGTCACTTTCACTTTTCAAAATACAATTTACACTCTTCAATACTCAGATAAACGAGCAAATTTTGAATCTAATAGATACTATTAGAATCTGAAATTAAAAAATCTAGAACAGTAACTAAATAATTATTCAAAAAGTCTAAATTTTGAATGAAACTAGAAATTTTTGAGCTAAAAACTTCTCACTTTATAGAAAACTAGTCTTATTCGTTGTAATGAGAACTATATGTTGAACTAGACGATTTATATAGTTTTAAACGTGTAGTAATGCACGGGAAGAAGAAGAAACTCATATAATCGGCTCATTAGTGGATGTTAGCCGAGGAAATAACTGCAACAAGTGTATTATATATTAGGCTATACATACTATGCTCATTTCAACATCCCAGATACTGGATTCATCGTTTGTTTATTCTCACGCTAACTCACTACTGGAGAGCTGGATATCTGGAGAAGAATAAAGGAGATGACAAAATAGGAGGAATATGAGACGAATAAAGATAGGTAAAAAATGCACAAGTATATGCTGGAAAAGCTGGATGTCTTGAGAAGCCTGGAGAAGGAGAAATGGGGATGATAAAGTAGAAAAAATGGGAATGTGGGAAAGAAGAACAAGTAGATGAGAAACACACGAGAAGACAAGATTAGAATAAGAAGAGTTGGATAATAGAAGAGACTGGATAACTGGAGCTGGAATTGCTGGAAGCCAACCTGCAGACTTGTACCATCTGGACAGAGCAATCCAGTCACGAAGGAGCTTGTTACATTCTTGGCAATATCAAGTGTGTGAGATGATAGTCATTGCAGAGCTACAAGACTGCAAAACTATAGCAGCGGCTTAGGAAGTTGAAATTATTGTAAGTATATACTGTAGGCTGTATCTGTAACTATAGGCTGTTGTATCCTTGGAAAATGGGAGAGAAGAAAATAAACGAAGAAGAAGGGGAAGAAGAAGAAGATATTGTTGAAGGAGTAGATGGGGAAAGAGAAGCGAATGATTGATCAGTAAATGAAATATGAGAAGAAATTTAGATTGTGAACGCTACAGAGATGGTGATGAAAAACCAGTGAAAAAGAGAGGTGAAAGAGAAAAAAAAGAGGTAGAAGAAGAAGAAGAAGAAGAAGAAGAAGAAGAAGAAGAAGAAGAAGAAGAAGAAGAAGAAGAAGCAGGAGCAGAAGTTGAAGAAGATCAAGAAAAAGATTGAATAGACGAGGAAAACGTGATGAAGAGAAAGGTCAGCAGGAGAGAAAAGGAAAGAAGAAATTCTAATTTCAAGAATTCTAACAGAAATGGAAAATGCTAGACTGAGAACATTCACGCATAATTATTCTATTATGCATTGGAAGCTATAGATTCATCTACAGAACTAGTTCTGAATTATCTACAGAACTATTTTTCACTTTGTTTTCTCAGATTATACTAAATTTTTAGAACTATATTTTTCTTGGTTTTCACAGATTTAATATCATTTTTAAAACAGATTAAATTCAGAATAGCAGAGAAGTCTTGTTTGTTAGTTAATCCATTCAGTTTTATCTCTTTCCTGTATAGCGCTACTTGTAATATAAATATATAGAAAATAAAAATCTCAGTACCCGATGTAGAATCTTCCAGTAGTATTAATTTATTTAATTCATATCACTTGAAAATGGCATAAATGACTGAAACATGTTGTGATAAAATATTTTAAAAAAGGGTACTGAGATTTTTATTTTCTTTATATCCCATTCAGTTTTGATTATTATTGGAGTATTGTAATATTGTTCTACTTTCATTGCATGTTACATGTAACTCGAATAAGTTTATTTCCTTATTTCATCATTTTTAATGAACATTTCTTGTTGTTTTACAGGTGAGTTTGAATGACGATCCAAAACTTCAAAGAGCTGAAGGATAAGTAGCAAAAATTGCTTCTTCTCTTGTTATAATTCCATTGTATTTTACATGGCCAAAACAGTTTCAAACAGGAAAAGTAGTTATCGGCTGATGGGAAAATATAGCTTTCCGGTCGTTTGGGATTCGGTCAATTGGCATGCCACCAATAATAGACAGTAGTCGACAGAAATCGGCTTGAGTTAACAGAAAATCGGCTTCAAATTTGGAACATGAACGACCTATACCATGGGATATCTTCTTATGCCATCTTTTCTCCATGGTAATACCAAACTCTCTCTCAACCAGATGGCTTGTACCACATTTCAAAACTGAATGCAAAATGAAGGATTACGTGAAACTAAGAATGTTAGAGTGTAAACACTGCTCTGAATTATTCATACATACGATTACATGTTGTGGGATTTGAGATTTGCATGTTTTAAAGCGTGACTGATACCGGAACATCGGTTAAACCTCGGTTTAACATCGTCTATGCTAGAATAATAGAACGCTTGCGGCTAAATTTGATCCCTGATCAATAAATTTCTTTGAAATTGGTTTAGTTTTGTTCAGAGTTTGTTTGGAATTATTTTTCCAACTTGAGATGACAATGGAAACTTTGTAGCCTGTAAAACAACATTTATTACTATTAAATTTTGTAAAACTTTAAAGTGAAAAAACACTCACATTCTTTGATGTGGCGACGTCCGTTTCGTGCTGGTATCGCACATTTTCAAGCCAAACTCAACAGGAGTTCCTGTTTGGCTTGAAAATGTGCGATACCAGCACGAAACGGACGTCGCCACATCAAAGAATGTGAGTGTTTTTTCACTTTGAAGTTTTACAAAATTTAATATTAATAATAATAGTGGAAACAAGATGGATAACCAACAACAAACAACATTTATCTTGAAAATTCAAAGATATTCGAGAGGGATTATTGGAACGCTTTCGGCCAATTTTGATCCCGGATCAATAAATTTCTTTGAAATTGGTTTAGTTTTGTTCAGAGTTTGTTTGGAATTATTTTTCCAACTTGAGATGACAATGGAAACTTTGTAGCCTGTAAAACAACATTTATTACTATTAAATTTTGTAAAACTTTAAAGTGAAAAAACACTCACATTCTTTGATGTGGCGACGTCCGTTTCGTGCTGGTATCGCACTCAACAGGAGTTTCTGTTTGGCTTGAAAATGTGCGATACCAGCACGAAACGGACGTCGCCACATCAAAGAATGTGAGTGTTTTTTCACTTTAAAGTTTTACAAAATTTAATAGTAATAATAATAGTGGAAACAAGATGGATAACCAACAACAAACAACATTTATCTTTAAAATTCAAAGATATTCGAGAGGGATTATTGGAATACTTCCATCTCATTTAGTATGATAACTGATATAGTGAGGTCCACGTTATAATGGCAGTATTTGATTAACATTTGTGTTACTATCCTCATCTATAATACACAGGGACTATTTCAATACTTTCATTCCATTAATGATAACACTGATAGGTTGGCTACTCTGCATAATATTAATCATGTTAATTAATATTATGGGATCATATTATTATAACTTGAATCATTTTGAAATTTTTGTGTTATTCATCCACAAATTTGACGATGTAACAGCGTATTTGCTACGATCCCAGTTATTTGTATTTGTAACACAGTTTTATGCTATTCCATGACCGAGAAAGTCAGCTCAGTCCTACATATTGTAGAGTGTATTATGTAGATAAGTGTTTGAGGCTTGTTATGCAACAATTTTTGCAAATCGTACATCAATTTATAGCGTTTCACTTGAATATTTTTCACGGCAATAATCTGAAATTACTCTGAAAGTGAATAATGATGGCAAGAATACAAATTCACTTCATACTGTCATCACTCCTAATGAATAGAATCAATGCTGCTCATTGAACTAATACTGATAACTAGAAGTACATCTCACTATAGTGGAGTCCACGTTATAATGACAGTATTTGATTAACACTTGTGTCGCTATCCTTCTCTATAATATAGATAAATAGGGACTATTTGAATACTTTCATTCCATCAATGATAACAATGATAGGATCGCTACTCTGCATAGTATTAACCATGTTAATTAATATTATGGGATCATATTATTATAACTTGAATCATTTTGAAATTTTTGTGTTATTCATCCACAAATTTGACGATGTAACTACAGCGTATTTGCTACGATCCCAGTTATTTGTATTATTGTAACACAGTTTTATGCTATTCCATGACCGAGAAAGTCAGCTCAGTCCTACATATTGTAGAGTGTATTATGTAGATAAGTGTTTGAGGCTTGTTATGCAACAATTTTTGCAAATCGTACATCAATTTATAGCGTTTCACTTGAATATTTTTCACGGCAATAATCTGAAATTACTCTGAAAGTGAATAATGATGGCAAGAATACAAATTCACTTCATACTGTCATCACTCCAAATGAATAGAATCAATGCTGCTCATTGAACTAATGGTGATAACTAGATGTACATCTCACTATAGTGGAGTCCACGTTATAATGGCAGTGAAGAAAGATAGTAGAACAACGTTGCCGATCTTCCATCTTGTCAAAGCCTTCTATAGACGGTAGCTGATACAGGTTTATTGATGTAATATTAACTGTTCATTCTAGTTTAAAATAATCAATAATACTCTATTAAGCAAGGAATTATATTTTTCAATAATTTCATAATGAATTTTCATAAGTAAGATGAAATATTTTGTTAATTATTTATAATTCTACATTGTTGAAAGACGATCTGGCAACAGAGCAAAGTGAGGAAGAAATAGTGCTATCTGCTTTGTTGAATGATAGACAAGGATAGCAGTACCATTGCTAATTATTAGACACTGCCATTATAATGTGGACTTCACTATAGAGTTTGTGTGAGTAGGTTGTGGGATGATCGATTGTTATTTCATTCATGAAAAATTCATTTTTCTGCAAACATGTGAAGTGCTAGATATTGAATCATATTATTCTATAATTAAATAATACCATAGAGAAACAATAGCGTAAGTAGATATCCCATGGTATAGGGAGTTCATGTCGTAACTTTTACTGTTATCTCAAGCCGATTACTGTCGATTTTCACTGTTTTGTTGGGGTGAGAGTGTAGGAACGGCACAATATGAGAGACTACCCGCCGTGTCACACAGCTTCACGGGAAAGAACTACGTGGACTATCGGCTTGAGATAACAGTAAAAGTTACGACATAAACGCCCTATACCATGGGATATCTACTTACGCTATTGTTTCTCTATGATAATACATTCTTATAATAATTGAGATTGAATATTCTAATAATCAATTATATTAAAACATTGCTTAAATACGATCTGGCAAGGTTGTAGAGCTAGAAAAGGACAGCACTATCTGCTTTGTCGAATGATAGACAAGGATAACAACATCAATGTTGATCAAATACTGTCATTATAACGTGGACCTCACTCCAGTCACAGGAATCCGATATGTTATTTCCTTTGTGTTATAGTATACTCAATTCATTCCTTCAATACTCAATACATTTCAATGAATCGGTTCAACTTGATTACGGTGTTATTGATTACATGATTGATGCTCACCCACACATTTGTCACGGACCCTTGTTTCATTCATCAATATTGATGCAATCAATCAATCAAAACCAGACGTATTGTGCTGAGTCAGCACAATAAAAAAAGCGTGATTCTCAATTTATCGATTGGAAAGTAACCTTGCTTCATTAATGTCAGACATAGTGATCTAATTTTTAAAGTAGCTGTTGCCTTCTAAGCATTGAGATTGGTTCAAATCACTCTCCATCTATTTTTCATTAATTTTTTCTGTACTCTAATCCCAAGTCGGTACCTTAGAGCACAGAATACAGCAAAATTTTTCTCTGATTATAGAAGTTTTCTTTGCTTAGAGTTAGAAGGGTGTCTGTAAGATTTATTCCATGTATTCTTTCAAATACCAGTTTAAGTCGAAACCAACGTCTAGACAAATGTCCAATCAAGGTCTTGTTATTCAATACATAAAGGATCATTAACCGCAATATATTATTACAATGATATTCATTCGAAATTCAATCAACTTGTCATGCACTGTTTGTTGAAATAATTAAGGTACTGAATAATTACAATCACCGCAATTAAAGGTGATTTCCCAATTTTGAATCGATGAATGATTGAAGTGTCAAATCAACAATAATATCGAAAGTGAGTTTTTATAGTGAGGTCCACGTTATAATGGCAGTATTTAATTTACAATGGTGTTGCTATCTTTGTCTATCATTCGACAAAGGAGATAGCGTCATCCTTTTCGAGCTACAGAACTATATGAGATCGTTTTCAACCATGTATTGGTTGGCCCTTATTCTTCACGTAGGAGACGACAACTCCCATGAAGAATAGACGCTTTAGAATATTCCGCTGATATATTCGGAGAAACCTGTAGATTCCATACTCTTCCTCCACATTTCCAGCACTCGATTTCCTAAAACGAAACCAAAAATGTCACTTTTCTGCTTTGTGAGGCTGTCATCGAACGTCTGTGGCCATCTTACGTGAGTTTTGTTACAAGATAACTGCAGTGGGATTCATCTAATACTGTCAGAATTCCTCATAAGCAACATCAGGACGCTCTATTCGACCAGTGCTGACAATAGGAGGTTATTAATTAGGTTCGTGTTCACAATTGGAGCGAAATTGGTTCACACTCGAGTCGGAAATCGTTCAATCACTTTCTCTGGCAACATCCTACAATGCACTTATCTTGCACTTCACTATGAACTGTATCCAGGAGACCTGTCATCTACTATACTGTTACAATCAATAAAAGGTTAGTTATGATCGTTTTGAAGCTGAAATATTGGTTCCTTAGATGAGTTCTTGGGTGTAATTTCAAGAGTGTCAAGCTGCTCAGTATAAATTCAGTAGGCTGGGGAACTTTGAAGCTCAATCAATTGATAGACAGAAGAGAAGCCTCTAAAGCTCGTAGAACAAGAGTGTGAAGTGGAATTCTTTAGGCTGGGGAACTTTGAAGCTCAATCAATTGATAGACAGAAGAGAAGCCTCTAAAGCTCGTAGAACAAGAGTGTGAAGTGGAATTCTTTAGGCTGGGGAACTTTGCAAGCTCATCCATTTGATAGACAAGATAAGCTTCTTGAAGCTCTATTTAGAGCTATTTAGATCTTAAACTTTGAAAGATTAGCCTGTATTGTCTACTTTGTGGATTCAGTAGGCTGGTAAACTTTGAAAGATCATTCAATTGATAGACAGAAGAGAAGCTTCTAAAGCTTCCCTTTACTCACTTCATAAGAGTAGCCTTTGTACTTTGTGAATAATTATTTGTTTCCACATATTTCATTGGACTGAGTATCTGAAATGAAACAGATGGATGATCTGTCATCTCGCTTCGCTCGCCATATCCGTCTAGCCAGGGGGCTCCGCCCCCTGGACCCCCGCCTAGATCGTCCAAGAATGAGATCAGCAGGCTCGCTTCGCTCGCCTGCATTTTTCATTTGAGCATTTTTATCATATGTTAGGACAATCCAGTCGGGGGTCCAGACTAAGCGTCTGGCTAAACGGATGTGGCGAGCGAAGCGAGCCTGACAGCTAGTAATGTAATATTCCCAGGATTGAAGTAGCAGTGCCCAATCAATTTTTCAGCGATAAATGCATTTAAATCTTCAACTTGGTGCCAACCTAACAAAGTCAACTCAACTTAATGCCAACCTGACAAAATTATTAATCTAGTTGCCAGTTAACAACTGTTTCGAAGAGGTACTCTATCTAGATTATAGTTCTATAGTAACATATGATATGTGAATTTCAATTATATTGGGAGAAGAAGAATATACATGCTAAAAGACGAACTTTAAACCCTTGAAAACAACCCTTAGAGTTAAAATATTGCCAAAAGATTTCTTAGTGCGCCTCTAAAGGGCCAACTGAACATACCTACCAAATTTGAACGTTTTTGGTCCGGTACATTTTTAGTTATGAGAGTGAGTGAGTGAGTGAGTCAGTCAGTCAGTGAGTGAGTGCCATTTCGCTTATATATATATATATATATTATATATATATATATATATTATATATATATATATTGTTATACAGGTTCAAGAGGAGTTATACGAGTTCAAGACAACTCCAAAATAATTGATCCAAGGTACAAACAGAACGAGTAAGTTGCGGTGAAGATCCATGTTACTAAACTGCTGTGCAATGATAACAATGTTTGGAGTCATCGATGTTAGTTAGTTAGTTTAATTTTTGTCACATAAAGCTGTATAGTTGAGTAGAGCTCGCACAGCATGTGACACGTCACAATTTTATATACATCCAAAAGAAACAATGTTTGGAGAGCCCACTCTCCAGCCAACACCCGCTCAACAGAATACCTCAAAACAGTCAGCAAGTGTGTAAGGACAAGCCTCAATGAGCATTTTTTTTGCTAGGGAAGTTAAACTGAATTTAATCAGCCGTCGGCTTGAACCGAGAATGTACCACATTATAATAAACGAGACTTGATAAGAATATAATCCAGTTTAAGATGAAATTTAGTTTAAATTTCAAAAGTGCAAACGGCACTTAGGGCCATATGCTAACACTTCGTTTAACGCTAAACCACGTTGACTCGTAGATATGCTTGCATTCAACATAATGGCCCATATGAATAAAACCAGAGCAAATGCTCATGAGCAAAAGCATTGAGCATAAGGTTTTGCTCATGAGCAAAAGGTAGAAGCAAAAGCATTTGCTCATTTTGATATGAATAAGCTTTACCTTATGCTCCTGAAATCTGGAGCAAATGCTCACGTATTTTAAAGATTTTTCATCAGCTGATTCGCTTTTGTAGCCTTAATTTGTATTTATAGCTCACGGAAGCGCTAAATATGCAAACAGGGGGCACCGCTTGTGTTTGTGTCGTCTGCTCTGTTTTCTATTTTATGAATACAGTTTTAGGTTAGTTGAGTTTAGAATTTTGAAATAATAGCGTGAAAAAATGTCATCTCTATAATAATCTTCAGCATATAATATCTTCTTATAATATCAATAGCCTTCTTATAATCGTCTACACTCTCATATTCTTAAATGCCTATTTTGTGATTGCTATCTTTATAACAGGTAGCTTTTGTATTTATTCTCTTGTAGGAATAATGGTGATATATATCATGGTTGAATCTGAAAAGAGTTTTATAGTTCTACACTATTGGTTGTGATAGTATCTGGTATAGTTTCCTCTTCCTCATACGAATTAGTTGAGCCATTTTACTATAAGCAAAAGGTGATAAGCTGCTCTAGATTAGATACAATTTTGATACAATTTTCATACAATTTTGAGCAAAAGCTTTTACTTTTGAGCAAATGCTCAAACTATTTTTTTGATGAGCATGAGCAAAAGGTTTTGCTTACGTTTATTCATAGAAAATGAAGCAAATGCTCCATATTTTAGAAGTATGAGCAAATGCTCAACTTTATTCTTATGGCCCATTGTTTTTCATACGGGGTTTAAACGAACAGCTCATAGAATCAGATGCAAACTGTTCTGACTCATTTCAAACTTACACTAAGCAAACGGTCCTCGAGCAACTCTGTATTCAAACATGATATTATGCACATTATGTAGACTATATTGCAACTATTACATAGAACCATATTTTACATGAATAAAACAACCATAACATTGAACATATATAACAACCTTGATGCTAAACAACTCATTAGTAACTAGGACATGAACTGCTCATCCACAGAAAAGATTACAGGACAAAATATATTATGTATTAGATCCATGCATAGTCCATTAGTAATGACAGACCAAAGGCTGCAGTGATGTATCATATACATGTATTAAGAAATATATAGTCCATTAGTAATGGTATGCTAGTCACGGATTCCTAACACGGTTGTAAAGTCGAACGTGATTGGTCAATGAAGGTGCGTGATGCTTCGAATATTAGCCTCAATTATAATATCGTATTTATGCGGTCATGCTATGAATATACGCCTAGAATCTGTGTTATAAACTAACATTTCAAATAGTACAGCATAAGGAACAGAATATGTTCAGTGTTGTACTGGAGGTGGTTCAATACAACGTTGGAGAGCGTTTTACCATAGAGAAACAATAGCATTAGTAGATATCCCATGGTATAGGGCGTTTATGTCGCAACTTTTACTGTTATCTCAAGCCGATTACTGTCGATTATTGTTGATTTTTCCAGTTTTGTTGGGGTGAGAGTGTATGAATGGCACAATATGAGAGACTACCAGCGTCATAAAGCTTCACGGGAAAGAACTACGTGTACTATCGGCTTGAGATAACAGTAAAAGTTGCGACATAAACGCCCTAAACCATGGGATATCTACTTATGCTATTGTTTCTCTATGGTTTTACTGAATTTGTATTATGCCTTGAAGCTTGCAATTTGGTTTTAATTGTGTATGGAGTTGGAAAAAAGGATAGATGTTCTGATAAAACTTAACAATATATTATGAAGAGTTACACAATACTTCACTCTATCAAGCTTGGTGGAAATTTTCTTGTTTAATAGCAGGTAACCTGTGCTGTGGTAAGTGTCTAATTGGGAACTTGACAAACTGAAAACTCGGCGTACTGTAATCTTGAAGAATTCAAAAGCTAGTGTCCAATTAAAAACTTGACAAACTGAGAAATCAACGTACTAAAATCTTGGAAATTTGAAATAGGCCTATAACTATCATTGATGAATTAAGAATCCATATGCAAAATTTCAAGTTAATCAGTCCAGTAGTTCGGACATGATGATGCGTCATTCGTGAATTTCTTATCCTCTACATGTATAAGCCAGTTCTTTCCTTTATCATTTATTACTTACTAGCAAGTAACCCGTGGTCCGCAAGTGTAACAAAGAGAGCCTAACAAACTAAAAAGTTGACGTACTGAGATCTTAAAGAATTCAAAATAGGCCTATATACCATCTTCGGTGAATTAAGAATCCATATTTAAGTTATGAAAAATTTCAAGTAAATCAGTCCAGTAGTTCAGACGTGATGATGCGTCAAACATGATTTTTCCAACACGTACGTGTATAAGCCTGCTCTTTTCTTTATTATAGTATAGACTAGCACGTAACCCGTGCTCCGCAAGGGTCTGATTGAGAGCTTGACAAACTGAAAAATCAACATATTGAAATCTTGAAGAATTCAAAATATGCCTATAACCATCTTCGGTAAATAAGGAATCCATATGCAATATTCAAGTTAATCAGTCCAGTAGTTGAGACGTGATTTCCATCATCGTTAATTTCTTATCCTCTACATGTAAAAGCCGATTCATTCCTTTATCATATTATAGATTATACAAAGGGCTGTAAATTGTTAGATAACTATTTATCTAAACTAGGGCTATACATTTGATATATCTTGAGATATTGATATAGTTCATTGCTGTATTATAACAAATATTGAATGAAAAAAGACTAAGAAATTGTCAAAAAACCACTGATTTATTGATAATTAGAAAGACCGGTTTCGGTTATTACACCATTGTCAATCTCTGATAAACTAAAACTAAATACAAGAGCTTAAATACTCAACTACTAGCTTAAATACTAAAACTAAATACAATACATAGTTTTAGTTTATCAGAGATTGACAATGGTGTAATAACCGAAACCGGTCTTTCTAATTATCAATAAATCAGTGGTTTTTTGACAATTTCTTAGTCTTTTTTCATTCAATATGAATAATTACCACAATATCAACTTCTCAACTGCACAAAAAATAACAAATATTGTTCAAGAAGTATCTGTAGTGATATAGATATTGTGGAGATATTATAGAATGATATTACGTTCCATGTTCGCATAAATATTTGCAGATAACATCTTCTGTTGGTAAAAGGTGTGTGTTACATTTGCATAATAAGCACGGTCCATTAAGTATGATTGAATTTCTCTTTGGTATTTTTGTTTGGATTGGTGTGTCTGTGTGTGTGTGAGAGTGCAAAAGTCAGGACCGGTCCTATTTCCTGTGAATTAAAGACTTGGAGGTAGTTTGGCAATAGTCTACTTCAGGCTACTTTTACTACTACTATAGTATTATCAGAGGTCAAAGTATTATTTCATTTATGGTATTAGGTTCCCAAGTTGTAATTCTCTTGATTTATTATCTATTTTCTATAATTATCTATCACCTATGATGAAACAGATCGCAGTTCTTAATGAAAAAATAAATTCAAAACAAATCTGTAAATCTCATTAGTAATATACAAACATAAAAATTATGACAATTACATCAATGTTAGTCTATGACAACAATGGGATTGTAATGTAATGTTATTATGTATGATCACATAGACCAGCTACTGTCTTGGAACAGCAAGGTCTTGCTAATTACATTGCCTTGTAATTATTTATGTTTAGTGTCTGGCACTTTACAAGTAAGTATTTAGATAAACTGTGAGCTAATTAATTGTGATTTTCTGCTGTATGTTTCCTCAGTGTACTTTGAACAGGGTACGCTTGAACAATAACATGAAGCAATGGAATGCTTTTTAGATAAAATTTGAGATTGAAGTAGTTCGGGGTGCCCATCGATCATTATTTAGTGACCGGGAGAGAAAAACTAAGGATACCCCTTGTTCTATTTCTCTCCCATACTATTTATATGAATGAATATAATAACGATAAAATATGTATTGAATACAATATCATGTATTATTATGTATCCATTATTGAGCAAACGAAGTGTGGTCTAAGATTCAAGTCGACGGTTTTGCATTTCTCTTTATGTTTATATTTTTGTTTATTGACCGAGCGAAGTGAGGTCTAAGATTCAAGTCGACGGTTTGGCATTTCTTTTAATGTTTAAATGTTAATATGTTTATATGTTGCGCATTTACGGCGAAAAGCGGTAATAGATTTTCATGAAATTTGACAGGTATGTTCCTTTTTTAATTGCGCGTCGACGTATATACAAGGTTTTTGGAAATTTTGCATTTCAAGGATAATATAGAAGGAAAAAGGAGCCTGCTTCATACGCCAACATTGGAGTAACAATCAGACTATAGTATTATTCATCATAAATAATCAGCTGACAAGTGATTACACAGATGGATGTGTGGAGAAGCCAGTCTATTGCTGTGTTTCCCTAAGGTCTATAGTTTCAATGAGGTACTTGTGGATGAGAATACTGCGTGAGGTCTACTGTTCACAGAACTACTGGTATTTATGTTTTTATATTCCGCATTTGAAGCAAAACGCAGCAATAGATTTTCATGAAATTTGACAGTTATGTTCCTTTTTGAATTTTGCGTCGACGTATACATACGTTTTTTCAAATTTTGCATTTTAAGGATAATACAAAAGGAAAAGGAGTCTCCTTTGAACGCCAATATTACCCTAAAAATCAGACTTTAGAATTACTCATCATAAATCAGCTTTCTTGTGGACTATAATACTGCCCGTTCAAGAGCATCGAACATCTTGAAAATGTATCTTTCCATCAACGTTGTAGCATAGAGAAACAATGGCGTAAGTAGATATCCCATTGTATAGGGCGTTTATGTCGCAACTTTTACTGTTATCTCAAGCCGATAGTCCACGTAGTTCTTTCCCTTGAAGCTGTGTGACGCTGGTAGTCTCTCATATTGTGCCGTTCATACACTCTTAACCCGCCAAAACATTAAAAATCGACAATAAGCTACAGTAGATTATTGTCGATTACTGTCGATTATTGTCAATTTTTACTGTTTTGTTGGGGTGATAGAAACGGCACAATTTGAGAGACTACCAGCGTCACACAGCTTCACGGGAAAAAACTACGTGGACTATCGGCTTGAGATAAGAGTAAAAGTTGCGACATAAACGCCCTATACCATGGGATATCTACTTACGCTATTGTTTTTCTATGGTTGTAGACAGTTGCAGCCAGACCTGATAACAGCTCTCACACTCACATTCCGCGACGACACCTCACGGTACGATAGGACAGAAAGCTCTATGTTTATTTAGGATTTTTTCTAGACATTTTAAATTGATAAATTATTTATTAATTTTTGAGAAAACATAACAACAGGTCAATGTAACTTACTGAGCGCGCAAGGTCTACTGTTCACAGAACTACTAGTACAATAATAATGATATAGCATTCACACTTACAACACTGAAAAACACACACTCTACACTAGGCTTGTCAATATGTGTCAATATGAATACCAATAAATTACATAAAGATCGTCAAGATTGATCGAATATACAAATATTGTACAAGGTTGTCAAGATCTGTCAATCAGAATAACAATATTTACTCTAGGAACAGAGATATGTGAAATTTTTCTGTCAATCTGTCATTGAATCTGATAATATCTGTCATTCAAAATATCAATACTTATACTATATAAACAGAGATATTTTGGTATTTCTTAATATATGGAGGTGAAATGAGAGATATGTTGTCTCTTTTGTTAAGGTAAAATGAAAGAGATGTATGTAAAATATCGATATTCTACAAACTGATACATTTCTCAACAATATCGATTGCAAACAAATGTCGATTATTGTGCGTTACGTCTGATCAGATGGCGAACAATTGAATTGGGTAAAATGTTGTTCAATTCACTAGTTATACGCTTCTTTGTTGCATTATCTGTGTAAACACCCAGGCTGAGAAATTATTGTGTTATACCATAGCTGGATTTGAACTTAGTGGCTGTTAACAGTGGGAGCATTGTTTACTCACACAGTTAACCTTGACTGATGGATTGCTAATAGGTTAGTGAACTCTCTGATCAGTTAATCAACGGTTAACTGAGTAAATCAAACGGTTAACTCAGTAAATCAACGGTTAGACTATTATCACTTAAGGCCTGTTTCCGAGCTCGGGATTTAGCTAAGTTCTAGACTTCAAACAGCTGGAGTCAGAAAATTGGCTTTCCGAAACGGGACGTAGTCGCAGTTTTTATGATAATCTTTATGTTCTCATTTCTATAATTGGAAACGTTTTTCCTTGACGAAATGAAGCATTCCTAAATAATTCAAAATATCTGAGACTTTGCACTATTTTCTCTTTATTTTATTTTGTGTTCAATTTTCTAGTTTTTTGAAATTTAATTTAAACGTGGACTGCGTCTACGCCCCGTTTCGGAAAGCCAATTTTCTGACTCCAGCTGTTTAAAGTCTAGAACTTCGCAAAATCCCGAGCTCGGAAGCCGGCCCTTAAAGTCTATGCTCAATAGAAGTTTGAATATAAACCTAGTTTAAACCATCAGCTGATCTTATTGAGACACATAATAATAGCCGACGGTTAGAGTATTATCACTTAAGGCTCGTATGCTCAATAGAAGTTTAAATATAAACCTAGTTTAAAACATCAGTTGACCTAGCTCAACCACGTCGTTGGTAGAAAATACAAATACAATAAACCAAATATACAAAGTTAAAATAGATACAGATCAAACCAGCTTACAAGTTAGCTAATAATAGAATATTATGGGGAACCTTTTATCTAGGTGTTATCTAGAGATGTCATATGCAGAACCTCTTTTCTAGGTGTTATTCTTACACCATACAACAAAATAAGATTCAATCTCATACAGCAGATATATTCATATAATACTACACATTAAATAGATAAACTGACTTCAATAACTAAGAAATTCATTCTAATAAACGTTGTTATATTTGAGACAATACAGCTCTAGGTGTGAGTAGTGAGAGACAAAATAATATATATATTTTTAGACCCCCTTCCCCCTTGTAAATTTCCTCCAAAAAACCGGTCCACCTGTTCGGCAATAGCAATAATTTCTCCTCGATATTTAAATGACGTCATTTGACACAAGATAGCAACATACATAAATTACACGCGCCCATAAACAAATAATAATAGTACTAAACAAATCAGATATTCACAAGTGAGATCAACTTAAAACTTCAGCATTGTTTAAACGGGAAGTGCTGGTGTTATTTGAAGGAAATACTGACAGCTTGAGATAAATTTCACTTGACTGTATACCAATACTTCAGCTTACTATATATAGATAAACATATTTATATATAGATATAGTAAACCTAATAATCCTTTTAGTTTTTAGGCTAAGATCGTATCTCACCCCATGTGTTTTTCAGCATATATGGTTGACTGGAGCTGTTACAAATTGTCCGAAGCGATTAGGCCAATTTGGTGTAAGATCGTATTTAGGCCTGTCTTTCTGTTGAGACTTTTATCTCTGAAACCGGAATACATTTGATACAGTTTTGGCTTTGTCGGTAGCTTTTAATGTGTTTCAAGTTGACCACTTTCCCCCGGGTATTAGTGAGAGAAATTAAAGAGAGAGAGAGAGAAAGAGAGAATTAGAGACGAAAATGTTGGTTCTATATATCAGAGGTCACCAAAAAGGAAAAGTGGTTCTAGTTCAGTTCAATTGATACCTCCAGAATTATTTCGCATGTGTTGTTGTGGTATGTGGTAAATATCTATTTTGAATGAAAAAGTCTCAATAGATTTATTTAACTTTCAGTATCATAGATAATATAGATAATATAGATAATATTATTATTATCTTAAGCTGATACTGAAAGTTAAATAAATCTATTGAGACGTTTTCATTCAAAATAGATATTTACCACAACAACACATGCGAAATAATTCTGGAGGTATCAATTATTGTAATTATTATAATAATAATAATATAGATAATATTATTATTATCATAGCTTAAGATGTCTGCGAATCAGCAAGTGATACCTCCACAATTATTTCACGTGTTCTTGTGGTAAATATCCATTTTGGATAAAAAAAGTCTTCATTCAAGATTCAACTTCCAGAATCAGCTGTCTGCGAATCAACAAGTTTTGTGTATCACTTTCCTTGATTTTTGAAGAATTCAGTTTTTTTCTTGTAAGATGAGAGTTCACTGGAGGAGAAAGAGATTTCTAAATGAGATTCCGTTCAATGTCTTCGCGATTTGTGGAATTCACCCACGATGCTTGATTAATATTTGACCACTTTTGCCAATAACTTTCTCTGAGACTGCAAAAAAGTTGATTTGATGCATGAAAATTTAGAAGGCTCTTGAAACAAGAATACTGTTGACAGTAGGATACTGTTGATACAGACTAGAGAATAGAACCGAGTTTTTCCCAATGTGTGTTCAGATTAACTGTTCTAGGCCCATATGCATCATCTCCTTTTAAACGAAAATTGATGAGTCGTAAGTCAAAATCAAGATATTCAACACACTGATGCGAAATTATTTTCATTTAAACCTGGATTAGCGTGAGATGGGGATGTTGCATATTATGGGTCTCAGTATTGGAAGTTTACTCAAAACTTGGCCTAGAGATATAGCTTATTTATTTATTGGATAGAGCGCAAACAATACAATAGTTGGAGAAGAAAAAACAGGCTTTTGCTCAAAACTTCTATTTCCTATTTTTGTCTGTAATCGTCCAAATATGAATTTTGACTTATGAGAATGAAGAAGAAGAAGAAGTTGATTGATTGATTAATAAAATTTCACTCTCAAGGGCCAATTTGGGACTCCAGGTCCACCCTGCCCCACAACCCTGTAGATGAATAATACAGAGAGAAGGTTTCGGATGCATGCTTTGAAAAACTAGATACTCATTAATTCATGGAATGCTGAAATGTTTGTATTTCTTTGGCCCGGTTGCACAACAGCCGGTTAAATTTTAACTGTGATTAATTTCACGAGAACCAATCAGAGAATGCGTTTTTGATAAGATTGGTTCTCGTGGAATTAATCACGGTTAAAATTTAACCGGCTGTTGTGCAACCGGCACTATATGATTTAACTGATATTAATGTAAGTCACATACATGAACTATCTAGTTTGAACAGCTGATCGTTTAAACCATGAGGCCTGGCTGCACAAAAGCTAGTTTAATTTCAATCGTGATCAATTGAACAGCTGATCGTTTAAACCCTGAGGCCTGGTTGCACAAAAGCTGATTAAATTTCAATCGTGATCAAATTAGAACCAATCAGAGAAGACGTTTCTCAAAAAGAAGGCTTCTCTGATTGGTTCTCGTGGAATTAATCACGATCATAATTTAACCGGCTTTTGTACAATCGGCACTGAATGTGACACATAAAAAATATAACTACATCCTCAAGTTGATATTGATAAGCATTGATATCTGTAACTTTACAGTATGAACACGAGAACAAATTAATAAGAAATATGGTAATCGGATGTGAGAAGAATAGAAAAATAATACGGTGAAAATGTAGGTCAGATCAGAAGTGTTCCTTGTAGTAGCTGGAACTTGAAACTTATCATAAAATGATAGTTTCATAAATTATTGATCATAGTTTTCTTGTTTTTCAACACGTGTTACAGCTCTTATACTCTAAACTATCAGATTTCAAGTATCTCTAGCACGGGTCACTGATAAAAGAGAATGTATTGAGCAGTTCCAGTATGGAATTTACTATAATGATCTCTCCAGTCGTCACCTTGAAACGGGCAGTGAATAATTACACCCAGAAATGGCTTCATTAGACATGCTAAAGTTTTGAAACTTATTTACGATCTGACAATTGGATATGCTTGAGTTATATTGCCGCTATCAACACACTCTTGTAACTCAAAACAGATCTCTACAGTGAGGTGCACGTTAAGATTGCAGTGGAGAAAGATAGGAGAACAGCTTTGCTGAATCTCTGTCTTCTCACTGCCTTCTATAAAGGATAGCTGATACCGGTTTATCTGATGTAATATAAACTGTTCATTCTTGTTTATTTTATCTATTTTAAAAAGTATATTTTCCAATGATCAAATAGTAATAATCACAGTTTCACAGCTGTGATAAGTTCTAAATAGTGTGTTTGTCTTTTCGGTCTCAAAATTTTATAGTTTTTTCAAAGTTTGGAATTTTCTAATTAATTGTGATTTATTTAATTTAGTTTAGAATATTTTTTTAATTTAAAAATGATTTTTTTGTGTTTTGAATTGTAAATTGAGTGTGTAATTGATGAATGTTAAGTGACACATAACCTAGCTACATTTGGACTGTTGTATAAATTAGAATTGGAACCGTTTTGGGCTTATAAGCCTGTGGTACTTTTCTGTAAGTTGTGTAATTATTCTGAATGATTAAATAAATAATAATAATAATAATAAATTTCCTCTCAAATTCAATATTTTGCTAATCTCATTCCCACATTGTTGAGAAACGATCTGGCATCTGATTGGTCGAATGATAAACAAGGATAGCAACACTATTGATTTTTCTCTGCCATACAAATGAGAGACTATACTACTGTAGGATGAAATACTCTTTTCCTACAGTTACGTTGAAAAGTGGCCATTGCTGCACTGATTACAGAACGCAAAGAATCACTTTTCCGCTCTAGTGCGGGAAAAATTTTTCTGCACTCCAGATTTGCAACATGGCAACGCAAAATACTTAGTAGGTTATATGGAGCAACAGTGCAGCAAAATCAAAATGAAGTTGGTAACAGTGACTGCTGTGGCTGCTATAGTGAGCAGAGGTGCAACCAAGCACAACGCGCTAATTATTATTCATTATATATTATAACCAAGGACAACGAGGACTTTAGGATTTTAGGATTAAGGTTTTTATCAATAATAAAATTACACAGAAAAACATTTGATGCATTTCAGGCAATTTTACCCATAATTACCCACTTTTCATATTCAATGGTAACTGTAGGAAAAACTTAATGTGAAATACGTGCGCAAAGTTCCTCTGCTGCACTCAAGAAACCATTCCGCCCTCGCCTACGGCTCGGGCGTAAACGTTTCTTTCGGTGCAGCAAACTGACACTTTGCGCACTAGTTGCACAAATAACTATTTCCTACAGTTACGTTGAAAAGTGGCCATTGCTGCACTGATTACAGAACGCAGAGAATCACTTTTCCGCTCTAGTGCGGGAAAAATTTTTCTGCACTCCAGATTTGCAACATGGCAACGCAAAATACTTAGTAGGTTATATGGAGCAACAGTGCAGCAAAATCAAAATGAAGTTGGTAACAGTGACTGGGCTGCTATAGTGAGCAGAAGTGCAACCAAGCACAACGCGCTAATTATTATTCATTATATATTATAACCAAGGACAACGAGGACTTTAGGATTTTAGGATTAAGGTTTTTATCAATAATAAAATTACACAGAAAAACATTTGATGGATTTCAGGCAATTTTACCCATAATTCCCACTTTTCATATTCAATGGTAACTGTAGGAAAAACTTAATGTGAAATACGTGCGCAAAGTTCCTCTGCTGCACTCAAGAAACCATTCCGCCCTCGCCTACGGCTCGGGCGTAAACGTTTCTTTCGGTGCAGCAAACTGTCACTTTGCGCACTAGTTGCACAAATAACTATTATATGGTATCTAAACATTAGCACCTAATTAAACTCAAAAATATAACAGATTGGGGTCAGAGTTTTTAGTTATAGATTGGAAATTGGAAGGAAGGCATTAATTTTCATATCGTAGCCTATATTTGTGTTCCATACTTCAACTGAGGATGAATGGTTGATAGTTTATGGGCATTAGCACTTCAGTAATATTAAAAATAACAGATTGAGGTCAAATTTTCGAGTTATAATGTGACTTTTGAGGGCACAGGTGTGATATTTCGTCATTGACACGTTGTGTAATAAGTGATACATAAGATAACTAATCTATGTTTTTATCCTGTGATCTGTGTTATTGTATGTGCACCTTTATTCCTCAAAATCCTATGCCTTCTATGAGTGTCTAGTGAATATACATCCTACTACCATTGATTGATTGATTGAGTACTTTATTTATGTAGATTACAATATATACTGGCTTATACACTTATATACAATAGCTTACAATACAGCAAAATTATAGATGAATTTACATAATATAGACTAAGAAAATAATTATTGAACTGTATATAATATGAAAAAGCAATTTGTAATATAATAACTATAGATAATAATCATATTGTTATGCATCTACATAAATTGGCGGAGCTTTGGACATATCAATGTCCATTCTTCGGGAAGAATATTAAAAATATCCTCCCCACTAACTCTCTACCAAAATAGTATCTCTCTACCATCAGAGAGTATAGAATGTAACTCTATATAATATAATCTATATTCTATTCTCTTTGACCTAGGAAATATGGAATATAGACCATAGAATATAGAAGAGTATACAAAATAGAGTTACATTCTATACTTCCTGACCACACCATCTGTTCTTTTCTACAAAACTCAATGAACCGTTTCCCATATTAAAAATCACATTTAAACTCAAATTTCAGACCATTAGTTACTTTTTACTTTCCTTACCTATGGCAATAGGGCACTTCCCTTGCCCTATTACCATAGGTAAGGAAAGTACTGCTTTCCGAAAAAAATTAGGATACCCCAATTTCTAAATTTCTATACGTTTCAAGGTCCCCTGAGTCCAACGTGGTTTTTGGGTATTGGTCTATATGTGTGTGTGTGTGTGTGTGTGTGTGTGTGTGTATAAGTGTATGTGCGTCTGTGTACACGATATCTCATCTCCCAATTAACGGATCCGACACGAACAATTTCGATCAAATGCAATACAAGATGGCGGCTAAAATGATGAAAATGTTGTCAAAAACGTGGTTTTTCGTGATTTTCTCGAAAACGGCTCCAACGATTTTGATCAAATTTATACCTAGAATAGTCATTGATAAGCTCTATCAACTGTCACAAGTCTAATATCTGTAAAAATTCCAGGAGCTCCGCCCCATTTATGCAAAGTTTGATTTTAGATTCCCAATTATCATGCTTCAGATACAATTTAAACAAAAAGTTTCAAAGATTGAGGAAAAGATTGAGTATGAAAATCTCTACAATTAATGTTCAGTAACATTTTCACCTAAAATTGGAAATAAGCTCGAAATTTGATAAAATGTGATTATTCAATAATTGCAAACTGTTGGCAACTATTGATTATTTTAAATCATTCACTAGAGATAGCAGACCACGTGTGTCACCAGCCGGCTCAGATATTTGAATAGTAGACTTGAGGCGCGTGAACACTAGCGTCAGGTGATCAATTCACATAACGGCAAGGAAAGTTGTGTGAGTGCGCCACACCAGATTTTTGAAAATAAGGACCCGAAAATTTGATTTTGTATCACTTTCTCGTATATTTGATTAAAACAAACATTAATAAACAACTCTTCTCTAGTAACCATCAACAGTAGATCCAATATGAGCCTATTCTATATATAATAAAGGAAAGAATTGGCTTATACACGTACGGGATAGGAGTTTCACGAATGACGCATCATCACGTCTCAACTACTCAACTGATTAACTTGAAATTTTGCATTTTGATTCTTAATTTAAATGAGGATGGTTATAGGTATATTTCCAATTCTTCAAGATTTCAGTAGGTCAAGTGTACAGTTTGTCAAGTTTTTTTAAATTAGACCTTTGCAGAGCACGGGTTACCTGCTGGTAATTTAATAATTTCCTCTTCTAATATTCAGCTCACTACTCATATTATTAGTCTGTATATCTGTGTTTCGGATGGACACGTTAAGCCGTCGGTCACGGCTGCCTAAAAAGCAGTCGTTTGGTCATGTCAGAGGCCCTGAAATTGATCAGTTGCGACCTGAAAACTCTGACACCAGACCTGAGCCAGCCAGGTCACACGATATTATTATTATTTTTATAGTCTGTATTTTAACATTCAGGTAAACCTCCTCTTTGAAATCTTCTACCAGGGAATAAACCTAGATTTTCCAGTCTGTTCAAAACACCTATCATTACAAAACAAACCAGACAATAAACAAAGACTTGAACAGAATAGAAAACAACAATTTCTAAAACTAACAACGAAAAGAAACTGAAGTTATAGCAACAAATTGTTGAATGAAAACAGTAATTGACTGTCTAATCTGACACTATAAACGAAGACTTGAACAAAATCGGAAACAACAATTTCTAAAACCGACAATGAAAAGAAACTAAAGTTATAGCAACAAATTGTTGAAAGTAAACAGTTATTGACTGTTCAATCTTAGCTATTGACACAGAATCCGAGAGAAGAGCTCATCTACTTGCAAATTCATGAGATTTAGAACACAAACTAACAAACAAATGCACTTAAATTGTAGACTAAGAGCAAGTCTATAAATTTGTTTCAAAAGTAGATTCCAAACTGGTGTTTTCATCTTGAATATATATCTGCTATTCCCTGCTGTAAATATGCCTGGCATATTATGTATAGTTGTGTATATATGTTCCTTCCAGTGTTTTAGTTCTATTGCATATTGAGAGAATGAAGCAAGAAACACTCCTGCCTTACAACGAGCATGATAAATATGAGACAACTTTCCAATGTAACATAACTGTCGATTTCAGAATAATAGGTGTCTTCCCACGCACAGGGCCCACACTTAGCTTTCCCGATAATAATCGTTTACGATTAATCGATTTCTCGTTCTGCAATTATCGATGCTTAATATCACTATGGTTATATCATGCGTGTGCGTTTATTGATCTTCATCATGCAAGGTGATTCAGATTCAAATTTTTGGGATCGCTTTTTCGAAATAACGTAACTAATTATACTAAATTTGAATGTGACGTGATTTTTGGATATATGAGTCTCTCTTATCGAATTCTGTGGAACAGGTACAGATGGTCTAGTGAGGTCCACGTTATAATGGGCAGTATTTGATTAACATTGGAGTTGTTATCCTTGTCTATCATTCGACAAAGTAGATAGCCCTTTCCTTCCCTAGCTCCACAAAGTTGCCAGGTAATCTCTCAACAATGTAGAAATACAGTGAATGAACAAAATTGACTCTTGATTATGAAAATTTATTGTCCAATAATGGAGGAATATATTTTCTTGAAGAGTGAAATATGATTGATTATTTTGAAGAAGAATGGACAGTTGATAATGAATCAGATATACCGGTATCAGCTATCCTCTATACTCATGGCAGTGACAAGGGAGAGAATCAGCAACAATGTTCTCCAATCTTTTTCCACAGCTATTATAACGTGGACATCACTGTAGTGAAAAATGTGATCTGAAAGTTCTATTTATAGAAGGTTCATTGATAGAATAGACTCATTAGAGAGAAAAGAATACTATCATAGAGAAACAATAGCGTAAGTAGATATCCCATGGTATAGGGCGTTTATGTCGCAACTTTTACTGTTATCTCAAGCCGATTACTGTCGTTTATTGTCGATTTTTACTGTTTTGACCAGGTAAGAGTGTATGAACGGCACAATATGAGAGACTACCAGCGTCATAAAGCTTCACAGGAAAAAATTACGTGGACTATCAGCTTGAGATAACAGTAAAAGTTGCAACATAAACGCCCTATACCATGGGATATCTACTTATGCTATTGTTTCTCTATAATACTATTCTCTCGTTATAGGATAACGAATAGGATATTCGTTTGTCTCCGATATCATGTAGGCTACTATTATAAACAAAGAGCCGGTTGCACAAAAGCCGGTTAAATTTTAATCGTGATTAATCCCACGAGAACCAATCAGAGAAGCCGTCTTATCAAAAAGGCTTTCTCTGATTGGTTCTCGTGAAATTAATCACGGTTAAAATACAACCGACTCTTGTGCAACCGGGCCTTAAAATTTCATAAATATCTACTGAAAAATCACAGTCACTAGAACTTAAAAAACATTATTTGTATTTTTACAACTAAATTTCAAATATTTATGACAGTTTAGAAGGCCGATATACTTATTTCTCAAGGTCGTGAAGGGTATAACCTTGTACTTACTTAGGGGCTCATTTTCCTATTATATTGTCCCATTACATTGTCCTTTTGTATTGTTCTATTTAGCTCGTGCGGGTGTAGCGTAGCGGAACATAGTTTGCCATTATCTTTGCACTTGGTCTTATATTTTGCTCATTTTTTGCTCTTGCTCTCAATTTCGCTCTATTTTTACTCTTGGCCGACAGTTGACACGCTTAATTCAGGTAATAAAATTGACCTTGCATTCATTTTCCCAGTTTCTAGAGAGAATGTACTATACATTTTTCTGGTACAGCTGTCTCATTCTAGCTCATTCATTCCAGACCAGTCTCATTCTTTTTCTCTCTTTCTCTCTTGAAATTCGTATTTTTTCATCTCCTTCTGTTGACATAAATCGACATGGATAAAAGCTTGAGACTCAAGTCACGCGCTATTCTAAAAGTCATAAACCTTAATGAAATTAGTAGTCTATAGTCCAGATTGTTGTAATAGGTATGCCTGAGAATGTATTATATAAGATAATACATTAGATAATTATAATCAATTTTTTTTTAATTATAAATTAGATAATTGATTTATTTTATAATTATAATAAGATCATTATGTATTTACAATTAGATAATAATATTAGATAATTATGTAATTATCTGTGAGATATGAAAAGTAATCTATCCCAAATACCAAACTTACACTATCTCTCTGCCAGATTATCTCTTTTCTTTGTCTCAACATTATATCCAGAATATTCTTGAGGAATTCTTCTTCACACATCTTAGTCCACTATTCCTCTTCTTCTTACCCTTCTCTCTCTTATTTTCTTCCTCCATGTTCTTCTTCTTCTTCTTCTCCTCCTCCTCCTCCTCCTCCTCCTCCTCCTCCTCCTCCCCTCCTCCTCCTCCTCCTCCTCCTCCTCCTTCTTCTTCTTCTTCTTCTTCTTCTTCTTCCATGTTCTTCTTCTTCTTCTTCTTCTTCTTCTTCTTCTTCTTCATCTTCTCCTTCTTCTTCTCCTCCTCCTCCTTCTTCTTCTTCTCTTCGCCTTGCGATTGGTCCAAATTCTGTAGGCTTCGCCACCAGCCACGCCCACAGCCAATCACAGGCCAGAAATGCAAACCAAAAAATTCACCGAATAGTTTCAAAATTCACCGACAGATGGCATTAGCTGCTGACTCGATTTTCTGTGGGATATTCTGTGAGATTTCAATGGTCGTAATTCTTCTTTTCCGTTCTTCTTCTTATCCTTCTCAAACTTTTTCTCAGAATTCTTCTTCTTCTTCTTCTTCTTCTTGTTCTTGTTCTTGTTCTTGTTCTTCTTCTTCTTCTCTTCTTCTTCTTCTTCTTCTTCTTCTTTTCTTCATCTCTTTCTTCTTCTCCTTTTTCTCCTACATCTTTTTCTCCCTCTTCTCCGTCTTTAACTTCTTCTCCTTTTTCAACCAACTTCTCCGATATTATTAGAATTCAAATATGGGGAAGGTATATTATAATATTATAAGTGGATTGGTGGGTACCGGAATACCATTAAAAGTATAGTAATATGAAAGCACCCTTGAAATTCGTACTGACCTTCTAGAAACTAAATTTAGAAGGTCTGTTGAGCTCATTATATAATTTGATTGCCCAAAACATGCTCACTGCATAGATCGGTACCGGTAGATAGACTGCAAGTGGGAAATGCCTCCAAAATTCCATATAATTGCATTTTTTATACGCCCGAATCAGGAAAAACGTTGAATTTTCGGGTATTAATTGCTTCTTCAACATGTCCAACATGTCTGGAATACGAATTTATAGACAAGTTGATTAAATCATAGAGGAAATGAGAGCGTTTACTGGGGCGTTTCATTTCATGCCGGAATTATGCATTTAATTGATGTAATTGACTGAACAAGTCAAGTAAGTGAAGAACATTACCAGATGATTATAGAGAACTGCACGTTATGGCAGCATTTGATTAAAATCGGTGTTGCTATCCTCGTCTAACATTCGACAAAGCAGATAGGGTTCACACAAGAATATAGATTGCAATGACAAGTCTGAATAACTGTTTAGTGTATTCATTCATTTGCAAAAAATTCAATTCGTAAACGTGTTTAGGCCTATCACAAATCAGTTATCTTTGTAGTCAAAACTCAGAAGTCTCAAAGCAAGAGACAGAATAATTCCTATTGAATTTCATATCAAAAAATATTGTTGAACGAAATTACTCTACGTTGCGACTTGACAATTCTATAATATCGGATTTTCTCTTGAAGAATATTGAATTCGTACACCTCTTATGTTTTATCAATGAATTCTTATCTTATCAATTTATTGCACCCCTCATAGAATAGAATAGAATATCTTTATTAGCCTCAATAGTGCATCTCAATTTGACATATAGGCCAGTCAACACAATACAATACAGCACAATAAAAACGTTCAATAAAACACTACCATAAACAGTCACTCTACATTGGACTCAAATTCAAATATACATTACATTTCATAATATACAATAATACACATTATGCAAAAATATACATTATTTTTGATTCATTTCAAAATCCCTTGGATATATTTTATATTCTCTCACAGAGTAGAAGTGATTATCTACGATAAATTTTTCAGTGCATAAAGTGTAATTTATAAATGAAATAACTAATATAAGAAATGACTCATTCTATGGATGAAGTGAGAAATCAAGATTATATTCTATTGTTGAAGGAAATAAATTAACTAATATTATCTGTTATGAAACACTCAAAATCTAATAACAATAGAAAAGCAAAGCTCGTTTGATTTGAAACTCCCGCTGAGCAGAAGATCAAAGTCAACTCCACTACTTCAAACAGGAGAGTTTCATTCATAACTCTCTCTCTCTCTCACACCCGTTACTACGCCAGTACGGCACCGTTTCTTGAATGAACCGAGTTGTGACCTTGGACGAACTTCAACCTTCTCACCCCACATTACTACAACACTCGTAACCTTGTCTTACTACAAAGACGTTTATGAATGGATGCGTCTAACTGGCTGTAAAAGCCAATGAAGCGCTATTCAATGATACTGCTCATCTATCCATCTGTAATTTAATAACTGTGGATAATTAATTTTATTTGAAGTAAAAAATTGGCTTATAGACGGGATGGGAAATTCACAAATGACGCATCGTCACATCTGAACTACTGGACTGATAAACTTGAAGTTTTTCATATAGATTCTTAATTTACCGAGGATGGTTATAGGCCTATTTCGAATTCTCCAAGATTTCAGTAGGTCAAGTTTTCAGTTTGTCGAGTTTTCAATTTGACCCTTGCAGAGCATGGTTTACATGGTTTCATGGTTAGTCCACACCAAGTAACAATCTTCTACATAATATACCAGATTGTGTACTTTTTTCTGAGTAGTGAGCTTATAATTGCAGCGTGGAATGTTAGGAAAACAGCGTTGCTGATTCTCTGCCTTCCCACTGCCTTCTATAGAGGATATATGCCACCAGTATATCTGATGTAAAATCAACTGTTCATTCTTCTTCGAATTAATCAATTACATTTAATTCGTCGAGAAAAAATATTTCTCAATGAATAAATAATACATTTTCATGATTGAGATCGAATATTATGTTGATAAATGATGTTCGTACTCTGTTAAAAGCCGATTTGGCAACATTGCGGAGGTGGAAAAGGATAGCGCTATCTTCTTTGTTGAATGATAGACAAGGATAGCAACACCAATGTTAGCACATCCGTGTCATTTGTAACATGAAAATGGAAAAAGAGTGGCATATTGCATGTTGTAGAAAGTAAAGCTGCACACATGTTGAAAGTCCACTGTCATTAATGTATTCTCCATATAATATTATAGTTGCAAGTAGAATGGAAAGTTGGACACTTGTGGAATGTCTAGTGCTGATTTATTCTTCAGTCCATTTGGTTTATTCTAGTGCAAACCATGGATCTTGAAAGTGAAGCTGCACACATGTTGAAAAAGTCCACTGTCATTAATGTATTCTCCATATATTATAGTTGCAAGTACAATGGAAAGTTGAACACTTTTGGAATGTCCAGTGCTGATTATTTATTCTCTAGTCTATTTGTTTTATTCTAGTGCAGACCATGGATCTTGAAAGTGAAGCTGCATACATGTTGAAAGCCAATTGTTATAAATATAATCTCCATAATTATATATAGTTGCAAATAGAATAGAAAGTTGCACACTTGTGGAATGTCCACTGCTTATTTATTCTCTAGTCTATTTTTTTTATTCTAGTGCAGACCATGGATCTTGAAAGTGAAGCCGCATACATGTTGAAAGTTCACTGTTATTAATGTATTCTCCATGTATTATAGTTGCAAGTAGAATGGAAAGTTGGACACTTGTGGAATGTCCACTGCTTATTTATTCTCTAGTCTATTTTTTTTATTCTAGTGCAGACCATGGATCTTGAAAGTGAAGCTGCATACATGTTGAAAGTCAATTGTTATAAATATATTCTCCATATATTATAGTTGCTAGTACAATGGAAAGTTGAACACTTTTGGAATGTCCAGAGCTGATTCATTCTTCAGTCCATTTGTTTTATTCTAGTGTAGACCATGGATCTTGAAAGTGAAGCTGCATACATGTTGAAAGTCCACTGTCATGAATGTATTCTCCATATATTATAGTTGCAAGTGGAATGGAAAGTTGAACACTTTTGGAATGTCCAGTGCTGATTCATTCTTCAGTCCATTTGTTTTATTCTATTGCAGACCATGAATCTTGAAAGTGAAGCTGCACAAATGTTGAAAGTCCACTGTCATGAATTTTTTCTCCATATAATTATGTTGCGAGTAGAATGGAAAGTTGGACACTTGTGGAATGTCCACTTCTGATTTATTCTCTAGTCTATTTGTTTTATTCCAGTGCAGTGCATTAATCTTATCGTTACCAGGAACAAGTCACCTGTTGATTTATATTGCTGTAGAAAACTTGGAAGAGTTATTACACGCTGTATTTGTGATGTTTCAATTCACAGTTGAAGGGAATAAATTATTAATTCAATTGAAAAGTGACATGACTTTATCGGGAAACATGTCAGGTTGTATGGTTTATGGTGGATGATATGAGAGCCGTGAGCGAGATTTATGTTTCCATGAGGAGAGAGAATCATGGAATAGTGTTGAGTGAAATACTATAGAGAAAGGATAAGCATAAGTCTATTTGCTTGTCTCTGGAAATACTCAATAGAATGCATTTTCATCGTGAGGTAAAGAATAATGTAGGTACATTGTACAGCTATAGTCAGGTCCACGTTATAATGGCAGTAGAGAAAGATAGGGGAACAACGTTGCCGAACCTCTGCCTTGTCAATGCCTTCTATAGACGGTAGCTAATACAGGTTTATTGAAGTAATATTAACTGTTCATTCTCGTTTAAAATGAGCAATTACATTTTATTAAGCAGGAAATTTTATTTTCTAATAATACTATAATGAATTTGCATAGTGAAGATGAAATATTTTGATAATTAATTATAAATTCTTCATTGTTAGAAGACGATCTGTCAACAGAGCAAAGCGAGTAAAAGATAGCACTATCCGCTTTGTTGAAAGATAAACAAGGACAGCAATACCATTGCTAATCAAACACTGCCATTATAACGTGGACCTCACTATACCATTGCTTGAATGGTCCACTTTATAATGGCAGTATTTGATTAACATTGGTGTTGCTATCCTTGTCTATCATTCGACAAAGCAGCTAGCGCTATCCTTTTCTAACCCCACAACGTTGCCAGATAGTTTCTTAACAAACTAGAGTATAATTAATTTAAAATATATTCAATATCTATCATGGAAATTCATTATTAAGTCATTAAAGAATATATTTTCTAGGATAATAAAATTTAATCAATCAATTTAAATTAGAATGAACAGTTATTGTTACATTAGATATACCGGTATCAGGTATCCTCTATCAGAAGGCAGTGTTAAGGCAGAGAATCGGCAACACTGTGCTCCTATCCTTCGCCACTGCCATTATAACGTGGACCTCACTACAGACATAACTATTACAATTTCATGGGATACTTTATTCATCGTATGCTACCTCACGATCACTCTATTGAAGGCAGTGGCAAGACAGAGAATCGGTCACACTGAGCTCCTATCCTTATCCACTGTCATTATAACGTGAACCTCACTATATACATATACCTTTTCCAATTCCCTGGAATACTTTTATTTATTGTATGTCACCACACGATCTCTCTCTCACATTGATTTATCATCAACCCAACAACAATAATTCTAACTTGTTTCACCACGCATGCGCAATAAATAACCCAGCTGTCAATATGGTAGCTGTGTGTACTTTATGTAGTTACAGTGGTACCAACTTAAACCCGCACACATATCTACCACCATAACATAACACCTTTCACTTGTTTGCCCACCTGTACGAGGGTCATTCGAAATGTACTTTACCGGTACGTGACTGAGGAGTAGATTTTGAAACACGAGCTGCAGAGTTGCAGAGTTAGAGAAGGAAAGTGCTATCTGCTTTGTCGATTGATAGACAAGAATAGCAACATTGAATTAGGAAATTGAAGAAGTTTTTAGGCAATAGCCTGTTTTTCTTTTCGGATCATTGTATCATTTCTGCTAATCTAATAAATGAAAAATAAATAAACAATAATATATTGCCATTATAACGTGGACCTCACTTTGAAGTGAATGTCACTATAGTGAGGTGCACGTTGTAATGGCAGTGGAGAAAGATGGGAGAACAGTGTTGCCAAGTCTCTGCCTTTTTACTTCCTCTTAAAGAGATTAACTGATACCGGTATGTCTGGTGTAATCTCAACTATTCATTCTTGTTTAAAATTTACATTTGTATTTTATTCATCAAGGAAATATGAATTTTTCATTGATAGAGTAGACCTAATGCGTTTCTATAATAAATTGAGATTGGATATTCTGTTAAAATTATATTTATAATTAATAAAATAATAATTATCTGCCTTGGAGATAAGGCAGTGCAAGATACGATCAAGGTTTTTGAAAGATGTCAAGAGATTTGTAATGGAATGTGAGAATATAGATACTTTTTTTAGAATTCTCATGTAGACTTGTATATCATAATATTGTACAATATACTTCGAAGCTAAAATTGATAAATCATCGATACTGTTATGTAATATGTGTCGCTTCATATGCGACTACATCATAAGTAAACTACATTTCAGCACTATAGTTTTGTAATCAATTTTATATCACCATCTCAAACAGGTTTAGTACCTCGAGATGCAAATACTCAATTGGCATTGCATTTTATTTTGTAATAGTATTTTCTCATGTTGTAAAATTTGTATTGCTTTTATTATGTATTTCTAAGATGTTGTAATTTTATATTTCTGCCAATAAAACATTCTAATTTTCATAAATTGTTGAAGAACTATCCGGCAACGTTGCAGAGCTAGAAAAGGATAGCATTGTCTGCTTTGACGAATGATAAACAAGGATAGCAACACCAATGTGTTGCCAAATACTGCCTTTATAACGTGGACCTCACTATAGATCTCTCAACTACTTGAATTTACTTACACCTATAGTGAGGTCCACGTTATAATGGCAGTGGAGAAAGATAGTAGAACAACGTTGCCGATGCTCTGTCTTGTCAATGCCTTCTATAGACGGTAGCTGATACAGTAGTGAATATTAACTACTGTACATTCTCGTTTAAAATATTCAATTATATTTTATCAAGCAAGAAACTATATTTTTCAATAATTTCATAATTAAGATGAAATATTTTGTTAATTAATTATTAATTCTACATTGTTAGAAGACGATCTGGCAACAGAGCAAAGCGAGAAAGAGATCGCGCTATGTTGAATGATAGACACAGGTAGCAATACCATTGCTAATCAAACACTGCCATTAAAACATGGGCCTCACAATAGACGACATTCCATAGTTTGGCATGTATATATTGTTTCAGTTCAAATAATTTAGTGTTTTACTAGTAATTAGCAGTAAATCTAACAGTGACGTAATAAGTTATACTGGTTGGCAGTTGTAATTTTCATTGGAACAAATCACTGTATGGATGAAGAAAGCTGCCTGGGTGGTTGAAGTTGATTTTATTACTTGCGGTGCTATAAACAATTCATTTTATAGATTTAAAGCTACCAGGATAAGTGAAGAATTAATAGTACCACTGAACTACCAATAAAACTGCAGTGTTAACATCATATGTCACAAAACTTGAAAGTATTTTGAAAGTATGAATCTACCAAGCAAGATCATGAACAATTTATAGTTCTAAGTTGTAAGAAAATATTACTCCAAAGTGAATTTTAAACAGATGAATAGATGCATGCTGATTTCAAATAGTGTTCCGGTATATAATCGAGTACATTTAACAGGTGGTTTCATGAACCTATTTTGAACTTAACCACCATAACATCCGACACTGCAGTATTGTCTTGACCAGAAAACATATGACACTGAAATATACCGAACAAATCTATATATATATAAAAGCGAAATGGCACTCACTCACTGACTGACTGACTGACTGACTGACTCACTCACTCACTCACTCACTCGCATAACTAAAAATCTACCGGACCAAAAACGTTCAAATTTGGTAGGTATGTTCAGTTGGCCCTTGAGAGGCGCACTAAGAAATCTTTTGGCAATATTTTAACTCTAAGGGTTGTTTTTAAGGGTTTAAAGTTCGTCTTTTAGCATGTATATTCTTCTTCTCCCAATCTCTTAATTATAATTGAAATTTCCCTATCATATGTTACTATAGAACTATAATCTAGATAGAGTACCTCTTCGAAACAGTTGTTAACTGGCAACTAAATTAATAATTTTGTCAGGTTGGCATTAAGTTGAGTTGACTTTGTTTTATTGGCACCAAGTTGAAGATTTAAATGCATTCATCGCGAAAAAATGATTGGGCACTGCTACTTCAATCCTGGGAATATTATATTACTAGCCGTCAGGCTCGCTTCGCTCGCCATATCCGTTTAGTCTGGCCCCCGACTAACATATGATAAAAATGATCAAATGAAAAATGCAGGCGAGCGAAGCGAGCCTGCTGATCTCATTCTTGGTCGATTCAGTCGGGGGTCCAGGGGGCGGAGCCCCCTGGCTAGACGGACAAGGCGAGCGAAGCGAGCCTGACGGCTAGTAATTTATAGTTCTAAGTTGTATATAGGAGAAAATATCACTCCAAAGTGAATTTTAAACAGATGAATAGATGCATGCTGATTTCAAATAGTGTTCCGGTATATAATCGAGTACATTTAACAGGTGGTTTCATGAACCTATTTTGAACTTAACCACCATAACATCCGACACTGCAGTATTGTCTTGAGCGGAAAACATATGACACTGAAATATACCGAACAAATATAAACATATAGTATATGAATGTACTAGTTCATAACTGGAACACTATTTGAAACCAACAAGCCTAAACTCATCAGTTCTGTTGAAAATTCACTTTGGAGTAATATTTTCTCTTATAGACAACTTAGAATTATACATTACCATAGAATAAACAATCTAGTATAGAAGTTTTCTCTGAGATTACAGAATATATAATACACTCAAGCTATATAATTCGACTTTGAATGTGATATTCTCTTACATTTTATTCTTTATTGATTGATACAATAAGTACATCATCAAAATGATAGGGAGAGGAAACTAAGGTAACCTTGTGCTATTCCTCTCCCAAATGTAGATAAGGTTACACTTAGTCCGAAATAGGTTAAGTCTTGTAGTTCTCTTCACAAAACTTTTAGTCCTTAATTATTTCCACAACGTAGAATCATATTTACTACATGAATTCATTCATATTCTTACCATATACTGTTTAAATTCTGACTGTAGTATATTCATTTCCTGACTGGCAGTTGAATACTAAAGTGAGCGTTTTCTTGACCAATCGGCATTGAAATGATGGGAAGCATTGAAGTAATCAATAAGGAATAATGTCAGTTAGTAGAGAAACTAACTATAGTTTATATTATTCTATTCATATACTGTATATTATATTATGACCTCCCATTCTGCTCAGTTCATAAAACACTGCACTACGCCCTTGTAATCTAGAAGTGTTCAACCACAGTATATCTATATCTATCGGTTTTATTCAATGTGGAATACATACCAGTATATCTATAGTTACTGAAAATGTATGAATCCAGTATACATCTATAGATATACAATAGTAGTTGAAGTTAAGTGGTACTCCTGATTCCTCTATGTACTGGACCGTAAAAATAAAGTTCAAATTACCACTGTATATCTATAGACAGCGGTTGTATTAAGTGTGGAGTACTTGGATTAATATCTGTAGATATTACTGGACGTGAAGTATTATGATTGTTCAAGTGGTTATTCCGTACACCTGCCTCAATTGTTTAATGAATGATTTCATGAATGGAATTGTGAATTATGAATGAAATCTGTGATTGAAACAGTGTGGGTTTGTTTTGTGTGGTATGATACAAAATATACTTCCATATCTACAAGTGAATAGTATAACCTATAATTTTTATTCATTCATAACTCTACCTTCATTGTATTATCATTCATCCCATCATCATCACCTAGGCTTAAAATACTTCTAGAAAGTCGCCTTTGTGAAATAATAAATAAATAAATAATAAATATGTCCTACGAGATTCATGAAGTGGTACGGGTGTGATAGTTTTTATTGTTGAGTATCAAATTAATTGAACAGTTTATTGGTGAAATTATTGAGCTTTAACATTGTTCAAGATATTTCTTCCTTGATAATTCACGTTACTTGAATCCACATTTCCATCATAAGGGAAATTAAATGAACTTACAATACCTCAATGAAATTGATCAACTTATTCTATTAAAGAGACGGAAAGTAGTGAGAGACATGGGTTGAATATCAATACAGATGAGACAAAGTTGATGGTCATCAGCAAGAAAAATGTCCCCAGATGTCATCTTACAATTAAAGGAAAGCCAGTTGAGCAAGTTGATAAATACATTTAGCTGGGTGCCACTCTGAACGACCAATGGGATCTCTCACAAGAAATCAAGATCCGCATCGAAAAGGCCAGATTTTATTAAATTCGTGAAATCATTGGGTAGCAGAGGCTTCACATTGTTCAAGTTATTTATCTATTCATTTAATCATTCAGAATTACACAACTTACAGAAAAGTACCACAGGCTTTATGCCCAGAACGGTTCCAATTCTAATTTATACAACAGTCCAAATGTAGCAAAGTTAAGTGTCACTTCAACATTCTTTAGTTACACTTTAGTTATTTCTTGTTAATTCACTTTACTTGAATCAATTTCCTTCCATAATGAAAATTGAATGAACTTGGCTACCTCAAACTAAGTACTACGAATTTCCCATACGATTTTTCTCTCAACTATAGTGAGGTTCACGCTCTAGAAGCAGTATTTGATCAACATTGGTGTTGCTATCCTTGTCTATCATTCGACAAAGCAGTGGGCGCTATCCTTTTCTAGCTTAGCAACATTCTCATATCGTTCTCTAACAATGTAGAAATATAATAATTTAACAAAACATTTAATCTAAATTATGAAAATGTTTCAGCCAATCATTGGAAAATATATTTCATTTAGGATAAAAATATGATTATTTTAAACAAGAATGAACAGTTAATATTACATCAGATAAGAGACAAACGAATAATAGCATTATATTCTCTCTGATTATAAGAGAGGGCCGACTGCGCCCTAACTTCGCCCACCCAGGTCAAAAAAAGGTATTCATTGTATTCTATTTTTATAGATATATTTTACTATTATATTTTACAGTTCTGAGAGTTTATTGAATGTAATCATTCTATTATACTCGGTTTTTAATCAAATCTAATTCAAAATTCCTAGTTTATTCATTTCTGGACTGAAAAGTGGACTCAAATCAATTTAAGTGGATAGCATAACCTATAATTTTTATTCATTCATAACTCTACCTTCATTGTATTATCATTCATCCCACCATCATCACCTAGGCTTAAAATACTCCCAGAAAGTCGCCTTTGTGGAATAATAAATAAATAAAATATTCATATATAGGTACCGGTATCATCTATCCTCTATAGAAGGTAGTGACAAGACAGAGAATCATCACAGATGTTTCCATTTCTTTACCCACTACCATTATAACGTGGACCTCACTTCACCACAATTTTTTTTTGTCCTTGTTAAGAACACCTGTTACCTTCTTATCCAAACACAGTAAGCATGAAACAAGAAAAAGAGCTGCAAACTGTATCACTGCATCCAGTTATCAGATTGAACTCAACTGATTTCCCATATAAGGCAACGAAATACCTTACAAATAACAGTATCTTGTGATAACTTTCAAATTGCTCTCCATTTTGCAACACTATGATCTAATTTCTCCATTTATCTACTGCTCTATGCTGGTGTCATCTGTCATTGCTGAAGAAAGAGAACGATTTATGTAACAAAATAATGATAGACAAAGATGGATTGGAAAAGAATGAAGAGTTGTGAGTGATCTTTAGATGAAATCATCATCATCACGAAGTGTCATCATCATAGATGACAATAATCGAAAAAATGAAAGTGAGAATGATTTTGTGTGACAGGGCGTGTAGAAGGAAAGCATAGAGGTGATAGATAATAGAGAGATCATTTTCGTCGCGGCAAGGTCGTGGAGCAAATTGGGTCAATGTCGAGCAATCAGCTGTTTTGTGTCTGATCTTTTACATCTATCATGACTCGTCTATTATCTCGTTGGTCATTGTTGGATTTTGGTAATGAGTCAGCTCGTATTGTTGCGATTTTGATAATGTAATTCGGGTTGGTGTTATTGATAGTGATTTTGTGGTGACTTAACTTTTCCTATCACAATGATTAATGATTCCTCTCTTGTGTTATAAAAGTGCTTACAGACTTATGCGCCAAGAGAACGCGACTTCCATTTTTCATCAGCTTATGCTATGAAATTTATTGCAATGCAAATGCTATGATTATTGAACTGCATCTCATTATATCTGTACAAATACAGATAAGATAAGTAAAGCTGATGAAACAAGGAAGGCGCTTCTCCGTGGCATATAAAGCCGTGTCCATACTCAACAAATGTTCGACAAACATGTTTGTTGAAACAGTTTGGGCAAATATTGTATTATGTTTGACAAAAAATGTTTGCCCGTGCCCAGTGTGGACGCGTCACCAAACAAAATATTGTAAGTGAGGAGTCAGGTTTTTATGTTTTACAGCAAACACTGAAAATGTATGGAAAACAAAAATTTTTTGTTTGACAAACAATGAGCTTCTCAACAAACATGTTTGCCGAACATGTATGTCGAAAATTTGTTCAGTGTGGACACGGCTTAAGGACCAAGACACACAAAGCGTTTTTTCAGGCGTTTTCAGATGAGTCAGCAGGGCAGGAAGATCTTCTCAATCGTCACCCCAATCATCTAATTTGAGAGCTTCCTGCCCTGCCGACTCCTCTGAAAACGCCTAAAAAACGCATCATATGGCTTGGCCCTCAGGCTGTTTGCATCTTCAGAGTGTTTGCTGTAAAAATTCTATTTCTTCTAATCAAAATTGAAGCTACTACTTTGAAATTGATTCACGTAGCTCTTGAATTCCAGTTTAACTGATTCTTTACAGAAATAAGAACGTGCTGTTATTGAATAATTATAGGGATCATAATATTAAATAAAAAGACTAAGAAATTGTCAAAAGTCACGGATTTTATTGAAAGTTAGAAAGACCGGTTTCGGTTGTTACACCATTGATAAGTTTATTAGAGATTGACAATGGTGTAACAACCGAAACCGGTCTTTCTAACTTCCAATGAAATCTGTGGTTTTTGACGATTTCTTAGTCTTTCTATTTAATATGATTAATTACCACAATATCAACTTCTCAACTACACAAAAAGAGATCTTAATAAATTCTTGTTACTTATAATGGGGATATTTCTTGTTACCTCCTGGATAGAAAGAACATAATAAGAGTAGTAGTTTTTGATCTGAAATTACTAGGTATGTTGAGAGAATGAAAAATTACACACGTAATCAAATGTAGGCCTACGTACAAAAGTGAGCAATTATAGAATGAACCAGAATCTGTTATTTATTATAGATATTTTATAGGTATTTCATTCTTATAGATTTCGTATCATGTGGAATTATCAACATTATCGCTCATGGATGACTGTCAAAAATCTCAAACTCAGCTTCTTTCATCATAATAAACGAGTTGTGACAGTTGGAAAATTGGACTAGAGTTGAGACATCAAAAACCAGAACACATTTTACAAAGATGTAAGGAAGCCCAGTTTGTGATCATAAATTTAGCCAATATAAGGCGATTTTCAATCATATTTCACGACCCACACCTACAGAGAAATCGCCGCAAGTGGTTCACCAATTTGTCTCTGACCGCAGCTACTGACCACATTCATTCACTCATTCATTCTAGTGATGAATTATTGGTTCACCTTATCCAGTTCACTGGTTTTGTAAGGTGTGTGGCACATTGGCATTAATCATTTTTTGAAACTATTGTGCAAGAATTGGTTGGTTCACACTGGGTGGACGTTAGAAGAGAAATTTGAAACTGTCACAGATAAATTAGTATTTCGGAGGTTGGAGAGATTTTTGTGAGAGTATTTTAGGTAGAACAAATTAGCATAGACATAATGTAAGGTTGTATTCTTGACCGATAGATACAAGATTAGTTTGAATCTTGACCAATAGATACAAGATTAGTTTGTATGAGTTTTGAAAAAGTGAAATTTGAGTATATAGTACAACTGGAATAGAGTTAAGATTGTTTTCTTGAGAAATAGATCTAAGAATAGTTCGAGTGGGTTCGGAGAAAATTTTTTTGGGACTGTAATACAACTAGAATAAATTCTAGACTAAATTCTTAGCCAATAGATACAGTTTAAATGAGTTCAGAAGAAGGTGAAATTTGAGTTTGTAAAACAACTGGAATACATTCTGGACTGTATTCACGACCAATAGATTCAGGAATAGTTTAAACAAGTTTTGAAAATATGAGATTCTAGCCTTTATTACAAGTGAAATGAATTATTTTGGACTGTATTCTTGATCAATAGATTCTGGATTAGTTTGAACAAGTTTTGAAAAAGTTGAATTTGAGACAACTGGAATAGATTCTGGACTGTATTCACGACAAATATAAACAGGATTAGTTTGAATAAGTTTTGAAAAAGTGAGATTCTAGACTTTATCACAAGTGAAATGAATTTTGGACTGTATTCTCGATCAATAGATTTAGGATTAGTTTGAAAAAGTTTTGGAAAAGTTGAATTTGAGACTTCAACACAACTGGGATAGATTTTGAACTGTATTCTCTACTAATGAACTCAGGATTGCTTCAAATGAGTTTAAATGATAAGTGGAATTTGAGACTGTATTATAACTGGGATAGATTTTATACTGTATTCTCTACTAATAGGGATTGAGAATCGAGGAAGGAGGAATTTGATAGTGTTATACAGCTCTGTTATAACTGTTATAGATAATAGAGATTATTGTAGAATCTATGAGTTCTTTGCAGTTATGTGTTCATGTAATACGGTTTTGAAATTACTTGACAAGGATATGCTGTATATTGAGTCTTTCTCATGTATTTCGAATGAAGAGACTTGGAATTGTCACTGACTTGCCACGATGTATGAACTCTTCCATAAGAATCAATGGTAATCACTTTCTACTTAGAAAAGATTAATTGATAAACAGGGCGGCTCAACTAGAATCGTCTTGTATTATAATTTTGTTATTCAGATATTATGTGATTATATCTGTATCATTATTATTTCATCTAGATATCGGAATCCCAATTATATGTTATGATTTTTTTACCATAGATGATAGATTTCTGGTGGAGGAAACGAAGCATAAATATTTTTTTATCAAGATATTGGAATTTCAGATCTATACTCTGATATTTTTACTATAAAAACTCAATTTCTGGTGGCGGAAACGAGTTCAAAGCATGAAAATACATGGTTACTTTCCCATAAAAACCCCAACAATAATTGCCAAGTAAACTTAACCTTCACTCCATGGAACTTTAAATCAATTATTCTCACCACGCTCCTATCCGTTGAAGCACAATAATTGACCACCAACACAAAACCCGGAAAATACAAGTGATACATAAAATAGAGCATACAATAGAAAAAGGGTGTGGACCGATACATTCTCCGGTTTATTTATTTGCTTGAAAGGAAGGTCGAAAGAACTAGAACGTAAATTAGTCGTAAAACTTTTGTTTAACTGCCTTTCGCGTATAAGTGAGCTTTGAGAGAGAACAGTGTTACTGAATGAGAGAGAGAGAGAGAGAGAGAGTGATCTAGGGAGTAGACAAGAGAGAGAAAGAGATTGTAAGGGAGGCAAAGACTAGTCAACCACTCATGCAAATCAATGCTACTACGCTTATTTGTTACAGGCTTAGTTTACGATTCTTGAAATTAGTCGAAGGAAAAAGTTGTTGAAATAGTTTTCAAGGGTTTGAAATCAAGTTACAGGCACGGTTTACGATTCTTGAAATTCTTCTTCTTCTGCTAGTGCCTATTCGTTCCTAATATTGGCGATCAGCCAATGGATATCTTATTTAAAGCCATCCTTATAAGAAAAAGTTCTGTTGTACAGAACAACAAGAGTTGATAACAGTTGTTGTTATCTTGTTGTTATCAACAAGAGTTCTGTTGTAAAAGTTCTGGTCTTATCAGAAAAAGTTCTATTGTAGTCTTGGAGAACCAGGTACGCAACAACAAAGCTAGAAATTAGTTAAAGGAAAATGTTGTTGAAATATAGTTTTCGCCCCACTTGGATGTAATGAGCTGGTTTTCGTGAGTCATATGGAGGCCGAAAGTGATTGTTTTCTGACCAGGCCGGTAAAATTTTTACGGCCCTAGGGCTGTAAAATAACCTTGAAGTCAGCTGATTCTGATTTGATGTGAACGTGTTTACAAAATAGTTTATGAAACGGAATCAGTTTATGCTTCTACAATTGAATAAAGTATTTTGCAAAAAGATACTATCATTTTATTTGGATCAATGAAATACAAATAAGATATTATAAACTATTCATATCCAATTTTCAGAGTATAATAGAATCTAACCTCAAACCTCATAGTACTGCGTTTATCACGAAACCTGGTGGATAATTTTGGAAATACTTGGGCAATATCCATGGTGCTGAACGTTTTCACAAATAGTTTATGAAACGGATTGAATAAAGTATTCTGCAAAAATATACTATCATTTTATTTGGATGAATGAAATACAGATAAGATATATATTATAAACTATTCAAATTAGATTTTCAGAGTAGGATAGAACTTCTAATCTAAACTTCCAAAGTCGACAACAAGCATTGTTGACGTTGACATTCAGATTGGCCAAATTTCAAGTGTGCTAAAACAGCTGATCAAAAAACATTTCATTATTCGTGTTTATTATTCAATAATAATTAAAACGTTTATAATAATATCATCTTATTGTCATTTGAAAGAATAGAAAAGTATAAACTCAACCTCTTACATAATTGAACATAATCTTTTAGGTTATTTAGACAAATCAGAATAAAAAATAAAAATACTTGGACAATTTCCTGATATTCAGATTACCTCAGATTTGCTAGAGCTATGACCTTCCACTTTTGCTTTTGTAAGTGCTTAATAAACAATAATTATTCTCATATATATATATATATATATATATATATATATATATATATATATATATTGTTTATTTTTCTGTGTGGCGAAAAATAGCGTTCGCACCATGGGCAAAAATGTTTTTCCGGCTTCCAATCTTTTCTAGTCCTCGGCCTACGGCCTCGGACTTGAAAACTGATTTCGAGCCGGAAAAGTCTCATTTTCGGCCCTAGGTGCGAAATATACTATTTCAAGGGTTTGAAATCAAGTATCTGTTTCACAGTCATAAGTCCTCCAAGTTGACTATATCGGTTGAGGTCATAGTTTTAGAGAAATATTTTTAGCATCATTCACATTACTCAAGCCTTACTGAAAATAGAATTCTATCGGCTCTTATGAGAGTCTTCACGCATTTTCAGTCAACTAATGACTTGTGTGAACAAGCCCATAGGAACCAATCGTTCTCATTATTTTATTGTCAAGTAGGGCTCGTAGTGAACTATTCAAGGCTGCAATCGATAAAGTGAAAATTGCCGTGATGATTTCCAACCTCCGATAGGAGAAAGAACCGGAAGAAGAAGAAGAGGGCTCGACGACATTCAAATATACGTCTTTCATGAAATATAATATTCAAAATCACGATCTCCAATAAGCTATAAACAAATTATGAATGAGAGTGTTACTATAGCATTATTGAAGATCAGCAGATAACCGTGCTCCTCAAGGATCTAATCAAAAACTTGACAAACTGATAACTTGACCCACTGAAATCTTGAAGAATTTAAAATAGGACTATAACCATCCTCGGTGAATTAAGAATCTACATGTAAAGTTTCAAGTCAATCAGTCCAGTAGTTCAGACGTGATGATGCGTCATTCGTGAATTTCCTATCCAGTAAACCAATTCCTCCCTTTATTATTATAGATCACGATCTCCAATTCCCCAATAGCAAATTATGAATGAGAGTGATACTAAAGCATTATTGAAGATATTCCATTAATGATCATTGAATTCAAGACTTGAAGCTCAAAGCCAATAGTACAAGAGGCCTTTCGATAATTAAGTTTTGCACTGATTCTAACAAGAACGTGATTGCAATAAGTGCATACCTCCAATGAAAGTCATGCTTAATTTGACCTCGACGTACTATCTACGGAATTACAGCGCTACGATAATTTTATAACTATGTAGTACATTCTAAACAGCTAATTTTACTTATATAACCTCAGCAAACTATAACTATGTATACTAAAACAAAATACAACTATGTAAATACTGGAACAAACTATAATATTGATACAAAAAGTAAATAAAACAACAAAGAACGTGACCTGCTAATAATGACCTGGTTATTCCAATTAAAATAAGCCCACAAATAATGAATTTTACAATTATTTTCGGAGTCGTGATGCTTCCATTGGGTTTGCTGATGTTATCTGTCCATTCACCTTGCATTATCTTTTTCAATTAATTTACAACTTTGCTTCAGGTGGAGTAATTTGCATTTTTCGTGAATGACGTCACTGACTTTGAACCTCATTCATCTTTACTTACTTTTTTCTCTATTTCTTCGTTCTCGACTCTCTCCTGATTGTTTATTTCAGTTTTTCTCATCAATCTGAAAATTTTTTCAATTATTTTACAACTTTGCTTCAGGTGGAGTAATTTGCATTTTTCGTGAGTCACTGTGACGTCACTGGCTTTGAACTTCATTTATCTTTACCATAGAGAAACAAGTAGATATCCCATGGTATAGAGCGTTTTTGCGCAACTTTTACTGTTATCTCAAGCCGATAGTTCATGTAATTCTTTTTCGTGAAGCTGTGTGACACTGGTAGTCTCTCATATTGTGCTGTTCATATACTCTCACCCCAACAAAACAGTAAAAATCGACAATAATCAACAGTAATCGGCTTGAGATAACAGTAAAAGTTACGACATTAACGCCCTATACCATGGGATATCTACTTATGCTATTGTTTCTCTATGTCTTTAATTACTCTTTTTTCACTTTCTGTGTTCTCGACTCTATCCCAATTGTTTATTTTAGTTTATCTCATCAGTTGTTCATTAGGAATTGATTCAACTTCAAATAGAGCAGCGAAGAAACATTAGAGTTTAAGAATCTAACCTAAAAACATTTCGTTTGAAGCCTTTCGCTGATGATACAACATGCATGACGAAAATGTGTGATCACACATGTTTAACACACCTGTCCTGTCGTTTATGGTGACCCTTAGTTTGTCTCAGTTTTGAACGTACATAGTTCTGGGCTCTCTTCTTTTCCACATCTCTTCTAAAATGCATGTTGTTATCCTCATGTTACTTCTATCATTGTGTATATAATATCATAGGGAAACAATAGCGTGAGTAGATATCCCATGGTATAGGGCGTTTATGTTGCAACTTTTACTGTTATCTCAAACCGATTACTGTCGACTTTTGTCGATTTTCACTGTTTTGACCGGGTAAGAGTGTATGAACGGCACAATATGAGGGACTACCAGCGTCATAAAGCTTCACAGGAAAGAACTACGTGGACTGTCAGCTTGAGATAACAGTAAAAGTTGCGACATAAACGCCCTATACCATGGGATATCTACTTATGCTATTGTTACCTTATGATAATATCTAGATCAATTTTTCAAATTATTAGCATCAACTAATTAACACCCTTATTAGTATGTTTTCTTATTCTGTTTCAACACTTTATCATGGATAGTACACTCTTCTTCTCTCCCAATTACTCCATACTAGACCTACCACAGGTTTTTATCTTTATTTCACACTCACAGAACTTCCAAGTTTCTTTTTTGTCTTTTCTAGTAGAATATTGCAAAGTACTTTATTAAAGGTCAAGTTCATAACCTACAATAATCCAGCAAGATCATGCTCTACTTCAGCTAATTACGATGTAATAAACTCTCATTACAGCAACCTTCTGTTCAAATAATTACTCCGTATGTCACTTTTTCATCAACTCCAAGGAATAATATTATATATTTTATTCATTTATTTCCTCCAATGACAAAAATTCTTGGTGGGAGAAAAAACAGGCTTACTTTTTTCCTTCTATCTTGAGTATTCCCTGTCTAAGTTTCTTGCTTCTTACTTGAATTTTATTTTCAAGGAGTTTTCGAGCATTTTTTTTCTGGGTGACTCCTAGAAGATGGCAATACCAATATGGATGAATAAACTGATTGATTAATTGATCAATGATGAAAAATGAATGAATGATGAATAATGAATTCCTCAATGTTGTTTTCCATCACGAACTGCTTATTATTAAATCACTTTTTGCTATTAGAAAAAACGACTGGCAGTCATATATTTTACAATAAATGAATTAATCACTCACTGTGACAACGAAATCTCTCGGCAGGTCCGCCATCTTCTTGGTTGTCAACCTGAGTGAGTGATTAATTCATTTATTGTAAAATATATGACTGCTAGTCGTTTTTTCTAATAGCAAAAAGTGATTGAATAATGAATGAATGAGTGATGAATGAATGAATGAATGATGAATGAAGAATGATGAATGATGAATGATGAATGATGAATGATGAATGATGAATGATGAATGATGAATGATGAATGATGAATGATGAATGATGAATGAAGAATAATGAATGATGAATGATGAATGATTAATGATGAATGATGAATGATGAATAATGAATAATGAATGATGAATGATGAATGATGAATGATTAATGATGAATGATGAATGATGAATGATGAATGATGAATGATGAATGATGAATGATGAATGATGAATGATGAATAATGAATGATGAATGATGAATGATGAATGATGAATGATGAATGATTAATGATTAATGATTAATGATTAATGATGAATGATGAATGATGAATGATGAATGATGAATGATGAATGATGAATGATGAATGATGAATAATGAATGATGAATAATAATGATGAATCACGAATGATGAATGAATGAATGTTGATTGATTAATGAATGGAGAAAATGCAGACAAACCATTGCAATAATTCCACTCAAGAAAATCCTCATAATTGATACTGATTTGTAAAGATGTATAATCTACTCCAAAGAAATTAGTCAAGTCATCGATATCATGTCTTGAGTATCATAGACACTAATCCATTGCCGAAATAAGCCTAGTAATAGGCTAAAAACAAGCCTAAACTGGGCCCAGGCTCTCCAAATACCAGTCCTGAATCAATTTCGACATGACTAGGCGGTCAGATATAAATGATGCCAACATTAAAAACTCGTTAGAACATTTCATGGTGAATTCGTTGGATCCTAGCTGATTAACTAGTTCCCACCTGTAACTGCAAGACAGGCACGGCCCTAGGGACTTTGCCGCCCTGGGCGAAATCGGCAACCACCGCCCCCCCCCACCCAAAGGTATCCCATCTAATTGTTTACTTGAAAATTTACCCGAAGATTATCAGCTGTCTAAGTTAAAATTGACATTTAAACAAATATTTGACAAATAAAAATATTGGGGAACAGTACCACAAAATAACTGATTGAACTATTTTTATGTTCTGAACAGATACGGTACACAATGAGAAAACATAATTAAGATGGTAATTTTAAATCAAGAGACTGCAAGAGAGTATTAGGCCTACTTAACTTGTTAAGTGATTAAAACTACAATTGCTACAACACGAGTTTGCTTAACACACTTGTTTAATTAAGTAGAACCCGTCTGACCTTTGCATAGGAAAATTCCTTCTCCAATTCTTCAAGATCTAGGGATTGAGCTATTTATGTTCGCTAGACAACATAGACGTTCCTGGGACATTGTTGATCTTAGATATGTCTTCATTAGCTTGAGTTTGGGAAAGCTTCTTATATAATTTTACTATTCACATTTAATATTATGAATTCATTATTTATTTGTATTTTAAAATGCTCCCTAAATTTTGCCGCCCCCGAATATCTGCCGCCCTGGGCGGCCGCTCGGTCCGCCCACCCCTGGGGCCGGGCCTGCTGCAAGATGTTTTAACTGGATATTTTACGCTTCATATTTCAAATTCTTCACCGAATCTAGAGTAGCCTAAGTTGAAATTCGTTGATTACTGAAGTCAGCTAGTAATATATTTCAACCTGTTGGTGTAAAAACTTATGAAACTCATGATGTTTCATATCTATACTATACTTCGAATTCTCGCCGAATCTAAAATAACATCAGAGAATTTCATTTCGAGAATATTAACTAATTCCTACATGTCAATTTCATGCCTCATATTTCAAATTTTTCTAATTTAGTTTTTTTTTTTTGTGTTACAGATGATGGCCAAAACCGTGAAACTCGGCTGCTGGCTTTCTATGCTAGCAGCAGTGGCTTATGCCGCAAAGAAAACCTCTGGTAAGTTACAAAAGAGTAACTAATGAGTTACTTAGTTATTTCTAACTCTCATGCATTGATGAAAAATCTTATTTAAAGGTGCGTACAGATATACGCGCCGCGAACATGAGAAATTCACTTTTAATCAGCTGATGCCAAGCTTTTCATATTTGTATCTAAAGGTGCGTACAGACTTTCGCTCTGCTCCGCAACCGAACGTCACTCCGGCAGAGAGATTGATGATCGACCGTGGAGCAACAGTGGTTCGACAGGGGAACGCGAGAAGATCTAACATCTTCCATAACGTTCATGATGGGTGCGTGGGCGGTGCGACTGTGGTTCGATGGTGGTACGAGGGCGGTACGAGGTCGGTACGAGGGAGGAGCGTGCTCGGTGCTGGTTGGAAGCGCGAATATGTGTACGCAGCTTTACAGTTTCTGTAAAAATACAGATATAGTCAGTTGGATTAAAAGTGAATTGCTCATGTTCGCGGGGCGTATATCTGTACGCACCTTAACATTCCCTGAGTTGATTTGACATGGAACCACCCCACAATCTATAGTGAGGTTCACGTTGTAATGGCAGTGGAGAAAGATAAGAGACCAACGTTGCCGATTCTCTGTCTTGTTTCTGCCTTCTAAAGACTATAGCTGATACCGGTATATCTGATGTGATATTACTGTTCATTCTTGCTGCTGGGAGTGATACCCACATGAGGTCTAGACTTGTGCATGGGTAATGAGACAGATGATGATGGGAGATGAAAGGACCCACAGTTTTTGGTGGGTTCCGAACTACCGGGAAGCTATTTTACAACCTATGAATCATATTCAGAGGAGTTGGCTCAAGCGGACACCCTTCCAACAAGAGAACCAGACGCATGATTCTCAACTCATCTAAGCGATAGCTTATAAGCGCGACCACTGAGTCAAACCGCTCTTCAAATTATATGAAATAATCATATTAATAAATAATAAATATTTATATTATTGAATAATAGATAATTATACTATTACATTGTTTAAAACCAAACTGGCAACATTGCGGAGCTGGAGAAGGATAGCGCTATCTGCTTTGTCGAATGATAGACAAGGATAGCAACACCAATGTTAATCAAATACTGTCATAACGTGGACCTCTCTATAGCAATGACATTCATCAAATTGTTTGAGCAACCATTTGACACACAAAACAAAGAAAAAAATGTAACACACGACCTTGATTGAATCTACAAATCGTGATTGTGGTAAGATCGACTTTTAATTGATCCGTGTCAATCAAAACAATCAAACTGATGTAACATTTAAAACTCTAGAAATAAACGATAAGACATGACTGATTTCTCAAATAGAGAGAAAGGGAAGGAGTGAGCAAGTAGTATGAGAGAGAGAGAGAGAGAGATTGATTGATTAAGTACTTTATTTGTGTAGATTACAATATACTGGCTTATACACTTATAACTTATACAATAGCTTACAATACAGCAAAATATTATAGATGAATTTACATAATTTAGACTAAGAAAATAATTATTGAACTGTATATGATATGAAATAGCAATTTGTAATATAATAACTATAGAGAGAGAGAGATAGATAGATAGATAGAGAGAGAGAGAGAGAGAGAGGAGAGAGAGAGAGAGAGAGAGGAGAGAGAGAGAGAGAGAGAGAGAGAGAGAGAGAGTGAGAGAGAGAGGGAGAGAGGGAGAGAGGAGAGAGAGAGAGAGAGAGAGAGAGAGAGAGAGAGAGAGAGAGAGAGAGGAAAACAGTTTATAATGAATGTAGACAATTGGCCAATAACTATAGAGGGGTTCATGTTATAATGTCAGTAGAGAAGTATGGGAGAACAACTTTGCCGATTCTCTGCCTCAAATAGAGAGAAAGGGATATCAGTGATTTAGTAAGAGAGAGAGAGAGGGAAACAGTTTATAATGAGATGTAGACAATTGGCTAATAACTATAGTGAAGTTCACGTTATAATGAAAGAGAAAAATAGGAGGAAAGTGTTGCTAATTCTCTGCCTCAAATAGAGAGAAAGGGATATCAGTAAGCATGCAGTAAGAGAGAGTGAGGGGGAAAGTTTATAATGAGATGTGAACAATTGTCCAATGGATACGGTGGGGTCCACGTTATAATGTCAGTAGAGAAATATAGGAGAACAACTTTGCCGATTCTCCTCCTCAAATAGAGAGAAAGGGATATCTCAGGGAGCATGAAGTTAGAGAGAGAGAGGAAAAGTTTGTGATGAGATGTAAGCAATTAAAGAATGGATACGGTTAGGCCCACGTTATAATGTCAGTGGAGGATGATAGGAAGACAAACATTGCCGATTCTCTACCTTACTACTGCCTTCTATGGAGGATAGCTGATACCGGTATATCTGATGTGATATCACAGTTCATTCTTGTTGAAAATTATCAATATTACTCCATCAGTCAAGAGATAATAATATTCGCCAAGGATAATGATGGGATAATTTTTATGATGATTTAATGATAATTAATTAATTTTAAGAATAATTTTAATGATGGGATATTGAAATTCCACAATTGAGATTGAATATTTTGTTGATGAATATTATAAATCTAAATTGCTGAAAAACGACTGGCAAAGTTGTGGAGCTAGAAAAGGATAGCGACATCTGATTTATCGAATGATAGACAAGGATAGCAGCACCAATGTTGATCAAATACTGGCATTATAACGTGGTGTAACTGGCAGGACAGTAAGCTAGACTGTCTCTCCAGGAGCAAGGACGAAGGACCAAGGACAAGGAGATTGTCGCTTTGATATCGCCGCACGATTCTATTTATTTTTCAGAATAAGCTCAGCTCCCGTTCACCCAATGAAGGACTGGATTACAGCTGTATTGGAGATTAGATCACGTTCCTATAGTTGCACGTTTAGTTACAGTGTGGCTCTTACTCAAAGAAACTTTCTTAGTTTGCTTGAGAATCAAGTTGGTCATACCGTAGGAAAAAATAGTATAAAATATAGAAGATATTATAACATGGTATAAGTCGTTCATGTTCCAAATTTGAAGCCTATTTTTTGTTAACTCTAGCCTATCACTGTCGACTACTGTCTGTTATTATTGTTTTGTCCGGTTGAGAGTTTAGGAACAGCACAGTATGTGAGACTACTATAATAGAGAAACAATAGCATAAGTAGATATCCCATGGTATAGGGCGTTTATGTCGTAACTTTTACTGTTATCTCAAGCTGATAGTCCACTTAGTTCTTTCCTGTGAAGCTTCATGACGCTGGTAGTCTCTCATATTGTGCCGTTCATACATTCTTACCCGGTCAAAACAGAAAAAATCGACAGTAATCGGCTTGAGATAACAGTAGAAGTTGCGACATAAACGCTCTATACCATGGGATATCTACTTACGCTATTGTTCCTCTATGCTACTATCTTTTAATGTAATCTATATTCTCCCTATGGCCATCCCGTGAAGGAAAGTTAGCATAAGAAGATATCATTTGATTTAGGGCGTTTATGTTTCAAATTTCACTGTTAACTCATGCCTATACTCCTAGTAGTTATTTTTCGTGAAGCTATGTGACGCTGGTAGTCTCTCATACTGTGCCGTTCCTACACTCTCACCCGACCAAAATAGTAATAATAGACAGTAGTCGACAGTAATCGGCTTGAGTTCACATAAAATCGGCTTGAATTTGGAACATAAACAACCTATACCAAAATGAGATATCTTTTATGTTATTTTTTTCTCTATGATCATACTCACTATAGACTACAAATTCAAATTCTTCATGTTACAATCCCACAATGAAATTTGCAAAAGTACTCGTATATTGATTCATTATCGTTGTAAAACCTACTCAACTTAGGGCCGCTTGCACAGTAAAAGCTTAAACTCGATTTAACCAGCTGGTGGCTTAAACTCAAAATGAAATACATTGTAACAAACTAGACTTGATACGTATTTATTCCAGTTTAAAATTAAATTTAGTTTGAACTCTCACTGTGCAAATGGCCCTTAGTATACTACTTTGTCAGCTAGCTTATTAATCTGAATATATTCCTACCCTGTTGGAATACGATCTGGCAACGTTGCGGAGTTAGAAGAATAGCACTATCGGCTCTGTCGAATGATGGACAAGGATAGCAACAACAATGCTAATCAAACACTGCCATTGTAACGTGAACCTCACTATAGGCCTTAAGCCTCTTTGTCAAGACTAAAAATCTGGATTGATTCTATCGTTTGGCATCTTAGTCTATAAAGATGCAACCAAATGAAGCTTGATTCAATAGATTCTCCTAGATCGGGTTGAACTCGTGTTGAAGCTTCATGAAGAACATGGTCTTAATTAAACGTTTAGGCTCAAATCTTGCAATAAAATTGAGCTATTAAAGCTTTTTTTCAAGATTGCACTGATAGGGAAAGCATCAGAATACCTATTTATGAATCAAATTCGATTGAAATTCCAATTTCTCATTCACAAACCGCATACCATGCAATTTTAAAGAGTATTCAAGGTAGTCAAAATTGACCTATCGGAGAAGAAGACGACATTTTGAATTCTTGTCAGCTAGTCAATCGACCAATCAGGAGCAAGCAAACACAGTCACAACGGCCCCTCTCTTAAACTCTCGTTGACCAATCAGAAACAGCGACACCAATTAGAATTGTTTCCAGTTTGTTACTCAATCGACCAATCAGGATTAAGCATAATTACTCGTTGTGTTCGTATCTTTATTTGATGAGAATAATGTGATGAACAGAAAAAGAGCTATGTATTACTGACTAGCAGGTCACCCGTGCACCGCAAGGGTCCAATTAAAACTTTACCAACTGGAAACTCGACCTACTAATATGTTGAAGAATTTAAGATAGGCCTATAACCATCCTCGGTGAATTAAGAATCTATATGCGAAATTTCAAGTTGATCAGTCCTGTATAGTTCAGACGTGATGATGCATCATTCGTAATTCCCTATATTTTACGTTTATAAGCCAATTCCTTCCTTTATTATATATTTAATTTAGTACATTTACAGATGTTTTATAAATATGGATTTTTTTGTGAAAGAATAAAATCAATTCAATTCAATTATACATTACAGATAGACTAGTAGGTAACCCGTGCTCCGCAAGAGTCTAATTGAAAACTTGACCAACTAAGATCTTCAAGAATTGAAGACAGGCTTATAACCATCCTCGATAAATCAAGAATCTATATGCAAAATTTCATGTAAATCAGTCCAGTAGTTCAGACGAGATAACAGACGACATTTGATATGCCTGTTGAACTCCTAGATTTTTGTAAGAATAAATAAATAAATTTGTGAATTTCCTATCCCGTACGTATATAAGCCATTGTTTTCCTTTATTATACAATAGAAGATTACTGAAAGCTTTGCATTCTCAATAATTGGTGACATGTGTTAAATTAAATATCAGACATTCATTATGGAAACACTATCCAATCCACTTCACTCCAACCGAGTGACTGATCCAATTAAATTTAAAACTGATCTCAATGCACTCCCAAGATCGACAAATTCATTCATTAATCAATCAGGTTTCGATACAAAATCAATTTACTTCACTCCAACCGAGTGACTGATCCAATTAAAGCAAAAATGATCTGAATTCAATCCCAAGATCGACAAATTCATTCATCGATCAATCTAGTATCGATACAAAGTCAAACAGATCCAATTACAACCACAACCACTTCTACATCACTGGAAATGTCACTAATTGCAAGGTTAACTGTGCCTGTCCTGTGATTGGCGTCACTTGAAATAGTGACACATCGCCTCATTATTTTAAGCTTGTAAGCTACTTTTACTGATTTCCTGATAATAAAACCTTAATAATAAAACCTTATCCTGAAGAATATACAACCTTATGTATCAATATTATAATGTAAGGTCATGTCTTCTAGATTTAATCTATTTATTTAGATTGAATTTATTTATTTTTGAACTGAAAAGTGGACTCAAATCAATTCGAGTGGATAGCATAACCTATAATTTTTATCCATTCATAACTCTACCTTCATTGTATTATCATTCATCCCATCATCATCATCATCATCACCCAAGCTTAAAATACTTCTAGAAAGTCGCCTTTGTATATTAATAAATAAAAAATATATTGAATAATCTACAACACCTATGAGGCTGAAATATTCTTACAAAAATGTGAAGTCAACTCTCCAAAAAAGCCTTCTCTGGTTGTTTCTCGTGAAACATGATTAAAACTTAACCGGCTTTTGTGCAACCTTTATCTTCTTATTATTATTTAACGGGAATCCAAATTAAATTATGTAATTAATGCTGAATAGTAGCGTTTATGCAAAATTCAAAAAGATCCAGTATCTGGGACATATATAATGAGAAAAGACGTAAGATATTCTCTATTACAGGTGATTCTTCAAGAAAAGATATTTGGAAAGAGGGGCCCAGGTAGAAAAATAATTTCTTGGCTAAACAACATCCTATCCTGGTGTGGAAAAAGCTCCATAGAAATATTTTGTATTGCCGTGGATAATGTGAAAATCGCCATTTTGATCGCCCATGTTCGTAGCGAACAGGCACATTTAAGAAGAAGAAGAAGAAGAATAAGAAGAAGAAGAAGAGAAGAAGAAGAAGAAGAAGAAGAAGAAGAAAGAGAGAGAAGAAGAAGAAGAAGAAGAAGAAGATGATGATGAAGAATGATAGTACAGATGAAGAAAAATGAGGAGGAACGGGATCAGGAACAAGATAGCAAGGAAGAAAATAAGAAGTAGAAGGAGAAGAAGAAGAAAAAGAAGAAGAAGAAGATGAAGAATGATAGTACAGATGAAGAAAAATGAGGAGGAACGGGATCAAGAAGAAGATGAAACAAGATAGCCAGGAAGAAAAGAGGAAGGGAAAAGAAAGAATAAAAAGATGGAGAAAATAATTGAGCATGAAAAATGATAAGAAATCATTCGCTCATCGAATCTCCATCTAGCTGTTTACCCTGTTGTCAATATTTGCAGTAGCAGAAGTCTTCGGGTGAATTACAGCATTTAATTTGGATTTTCGTTAAATAATAATAATTAATTCATTAGCATTTGAATAATTGCAATATCTCAGTAATTTCCATCTTTATCTTCTTGTTTAAATCTACATTGTCTGAATAATATTGACAACACCTTATTATACGTCAAGTTGAGTTATTCTCAGGGAGTGAAGTCTCCCAGTTTGAGGTTGAATTATCCAATTGTAGAGCAAACCTGTCTCATTGTACTGTCTATCCAGCAAGGCTATACCGTAGACAATTTATTCTATGACTATTACACGCATATTTTCCCACTCATTCATTGATAGAGAGTGACAGGACTGTCAATACAAATAGAAGTTTATCGACTGTCAAACTATAAAAATAACAGACAACCGTCCTTGATACAGTTTCCCAGACTAGGCCACTCTATAGTGCTAGTTCCTCTATTCTACTCCGTTACCACTCTATAGTGCCCGCTCTTCTATGCTCGACATCAACAATGAGCATTGATAGTTGTTTATTGTATCATTGTTGAATTTTAACAGCATATTATTCGCTCTAATCAGATATTAGTCACTTTGTAGGTCAATATTTTAATGAGTTAATCACAAAGGTTTATTGGCACAAAAGATGTTGAATTTTAACAGCATATTATTCGCTCTAATCAGATATTAGTCACTTTGTAGGTCAATATTTTAATGAGTTAATCACAAAGGTTTATTGGCACAAAAGATGTTTTTTGGAGAATACAATATAAGGAACCAGTCTAGAAAAATGGTGTAGAGTTTCAATAATGTAATTATGTATGCTTATCAGAACTATTGTAAAAAAGTTTCTCGGTGGAGTCCAATAATTTTTAATGACCTTCACACGTTAGAAAGATTAGATCAAATTGGAGCTCTTTATTAATTGTGTGATAAAAGATATTCTGGCTTATACACTAATTCACATAAATGACAATATTGCTAATAATTGTTCAACGAATTTCGCAAAATATGAAAACATAATTTATCAGAAAACTATCAATTGCATTAACTATCAGAATTATTAATCAGTGAAAGAGGCAAAAAGGTCTCAAGTGGACAAGAGAAGGAATCTTCCTAACATGTTGGCTTGAATAGACTCATTGTAGATTATTGAAATAAAAAACTTCAAATACAACAAACCTATATCAATAGATAAAATATGGCATATGACATATCTCATGGTATAGGGCGTTTATGTTCCAAATGTCAAACCATATCATAGGCTAAAGACGATTCGACAACGATGCCTAGCTAGAGAGGGATAGCACTATCTGCTTTGTCTGCAGATAGACAAGGATAGCAACACCATGTTCATCAAATACTGCTACTCTATAACGTATAGATGTCCAACATCGTTACTCTTCTTTTCCATCTCCATCAGCATTCCTTGAGAGCAGTCACTGTGAAATAGTACAACTGGAAAAAATGAGGCAACTGTTGCATAAGGAAAATGATGACACAAATTGATGAGAAAAAAGCAGATAAATCGTCGATGAATATCGAAGAAAAAAGTGGATAAATCAATAAATATTGGATGAAAAGATCAATAAATAACTGGGAGAAGATCCAGAGATAGTGATGATGTGTCAATCGATTGGAAAAAACTGTGACAGAAGTATTTTTCTGGTCTTTGAACTGTTTTTCTCATAAATTTGAACGAGTTAATCCTGTTTTTTTTCGATGTAAAAATATTGTGGAGTTGAATTGACGTTCCAGTCAAATATCAAACGTGCAACAGTTTTATTTGAATGAGAATGCTTCACTAGTTTTTCATAATCATTCATAAATTTGTCTGACAAGAGAGTAACTTTGACGTATAGATACTTGCGTACAGATATACGCGCCGCGAACATGAGCAATTCACTTTTAATCAGCTGATTATATCTGTATTTTTACAGAAACGGTAAGATACAGATATAAAAAGCTTGGCATCAGCTGATTAAAAGCTGATGTCGCGGCGCGTAAATCTGTACGCACCTTAAGAGAGTACCTTGTCGGGTTACATAGTAACTAATCGGATAAAAGAATAACTTCACACCCTTTTTTTCTATGTATTTCACAGGAAATGCAGTCAAATATTTAATTAAATAATCAAATTCTTCTACCTACTGACTGTAGTACTCTCGACCGATTATTTACTTAAATATTTGACTGCATGTCGTGTGAAATATATAGAGAAAACGTGTGTTAATACATCGCAGCTCGGAATGGATCAAAAAACCATCATCTTCAATAACTTTTCGTATAAGAGAGTAACTTGACGTTTATGCTAAGTGGCAATAAATATTACAAAATTATGAGATAGCTTTAATATCAAAACTGCTTCAATTTTTCTACCGTATTTAAACTATATAAAAACTTGAGATATAATAATCATGAACTAAGTTCCTTACTGATGATTGCCTCTCACAAAACCAGAAACTATATTATTAAGGACCACGTTATAATGGCATTTTTTTCTATGTATTTCACAGGAAATGCAGTCAAATATTTAATTAAATAATCAAATTCTTCTACCTACTGACTGTAGTACTCTCGACCGATTATTTACTTAAATATTTGACTGCATGTCGTGTGAAATATATAGAGAAAACGTGTGTTAATACATCGCAGCTCGGAATGGATCAAAAAACCATCATCTTCAATAACTTTTCGTATAAGAGAGTAACTTGACGTTTATGCTAAGTGGCAATAAATATTACAAAATTATGAGATAGCTTTAATATCAAAACTGCTTCAATTTTTCTACCGTATTTAAACTATATAAAAACTTGAGATATAATAATCATGAACTAAGTTCCTTACTGATGATTGCCTCTCACAAAACCAGAAACTATATTATTAAGGACCACGTTATAATGGCATTACTTGATTAACATTAGTGATGCTATCCTTGTCTATCATTCAACAAAGCAGATGACGCTTTCCTTTTCTAACTCTGCAACCAAATCCATATTAGTTTCGTCATATCACAATTTGTGTTTTATATATCTGGAGGTTCTTGTTTATCAATTCTATTTTGTATCAAATTATCAATTTTGCCTTATCAAATCTTCAATTTCTCCGTATCATAATTATTGTGTACTTGTGTTGCATATCTTGATACGGCAGCAGGGACAGTGTATCATTCACACACCATCGTTAACCCAGCTCCCATAATTATTATGCCGTGTAGGCTATAATTATCTGAAGGATAGATTATCAATTTTATTTTTTATTTCAAAATTTTATAAATTTAGCCGTATCAAATTATCAATTTCTGCGTATCATGATTATTGTGTACTTGTGTTGCAGATCTTGATACGGCAGCAGCGACAGCGTATCATTCGCACAGTATCGTTCACCCAGCTCCCAGTTCCCATGTGGCGGCGCATCTCGGAGTGGCACCCTTGGCTCACCATGCCCTCAGCATACTCATCACCCTACTCGTCACCCTTCCTAGCTGCTTATCCTCAGGATAACTCGTTAGTATTCTCTATTTTATGTATCAATAGATAAACTTCCATCTATATTCGTGATTTATCTACGTAGTTTATATATTGCATTGATGTGGCACCCTTGGCTCACCATGCCTCGTCATACTCGTCAGTCGTCACCCTTATTAGCTGCTTCTGTCGCTCTCAGGATAACTCGTTAGTATTTCTCGTTCTTCTCCATCTTATTTTATTTGTATAATTCAGGGCCAGTTGCACGTACGTATGTTAAATATGGACATTAACGCTGATTAACAAATCATTAACCGACGTACTTGCAACTGGGGGTAAATGAAGTTGATGTTGATGATGCCTTATTTGCTGAAGGTGTAAGCTCGTTTTCAGAGGATGCGAGGAGAGACTTCCTATTATATTTGGTCGTTTTTGGAAAATATGACCTTTCTCGCCAATTAAACAACTTCAGCTCAGTAGCTCACTGGTCATGATTCAAGACGAGGGATAGATTGATAGATTATTGACAGATAGACTCCAATCACTACACACTACCACTCCTCGAAAATAGATTCACAAACATTATCTGATCTGAATGAAGCCTCACTTCTTGTCAATAACATGTAATATGATTGTTTCTCTCATGATTGTTTCCAGAGAATGAGGAGAGACTTCTTATTATATTTCATCGTTTTTGGAATACGAGTAGAAGACCTTTTTCGCCAATTAAACAACTTCAGCTCAGTAGCTCACTGGTCATGATCCAAGACGAGATATATATTTCATAGATTATTGACTCCTCAAAAATAAATTCACAAACATTATCTGAGCTGAAAGTAGCCTCACTTCTTATCAATAAAATGTGATAAACTTATGATGGTTTCTGAAGATGAGAACAATGGCAGGTGAACCGTGCAATGAATCATCTTCAATCTTAAAATCTCAAGTTTCTATTTTCTGTTTTTCAGGTTAGGAGCCCCGCCCCCAGGCCCCCCGGCTGCCCCCCAGGTGTGCCCCGAGACGCCCCTCGGCCCCTGCGTGGACTCCAAGTACAGGGCCATCGATGGGTCCTGCAATAACCTGAAATACCCCAGGTGGGGAACCCCCAACACAAGATATGCCCGTCTCTTACCGCCCAAGTATGCTGATGGTGAGTTCAAAATTCTACTTTTTCAAAATAGATACCCTATCAATACCCCAAACAAATACCGTAAATAGAATTCTCATATAAACCGTTTCTCTCTACTAACATGATGTCCCCTTCATTTTCCCCTCAGAGTCACTTCATTATTTTCCGAAATAACATTTTTCTTTCAATTTTTCAGGAGTGCACGCACCCCCAGTATCAGTCACCGGCCAGAAACTGCCAGGTTCCCGGTTGGTGAGCATTGTCCTGTTCCCAGATGTTCCCATCCCCGACCCGGTGTGGACTCTCAACTCCATGCAGTGGGGACAAATCATTACCCACGACATGAGCATGGCTATGGGTACAACACAGGCCAGTGAGTACAACTTCAAGTTCATTTGTATTTGCTAGTTTTCATTCACATTACTTCTTCTTATTGAATTATTTTTTCATTGTGGGAATAAATTTTGGTTCGTTTGATCTTTACTGTACAACCAAGTTTTGAGGTCAATATTTCAATTATGAGTAGAAATAAAGTTTTGTAGAATAAAAAATTATGTAAAGCGATAGAAAAAAGATGGCAGGAGAAGATATCCCATGCTTTAGGTCGTTCATGTTTCAAATTTCAAGCAGATTTTTTGTTAAATCAAGCCGATTACTGTTGACTACTCATCTATTATTTTATCTAAAACATGATATATATTACTTATCTACTGTTGACTACTGTTGTCCATTATCACTGTGCTGTTAGAAGTGGAAAAGTGTAAGAGCGGCACAGTATGAGAGACTACCAGCTTCACCAAAAATAAGTACTAGGACTATCGGCTTGAGTTAACAGGAAAATTTGGAACATATAATTATATATCGGGGACCGAGCTTCGCTCTAGAGCACAAAAGCATAAAAAATGTATTACGAGAGAAGAAATTATAATATCATTCATAGTTCATACAGAAATGTTCCATCTAATCACAGTAAATTGAGATTAATTCCCAGAGGAATGCAAAAATTGGGCCTCACAAAGGCCCAGTTGCACAAAAACCGGTTAAATTTTAATCCTGATTAACTTCACGTGAACCAAGTCAGAGAAGACCATTTCAAAAAAATGGATCTACTGGAAATAATCAGGATTGAAAATAGCCTGGCTTTTTGTAACCGGCACTAAGTACCTGATTGAATGATTACAAAAGTTCAACTGCTGAGTCATAATTTTGACACAGTCCCACACACATGAACTCGCTCACTCACTTCCATCACCAACAGACGACGAAATAATCATATCAGCTCTTTTTCCAAGGATGAATAATAATTATCCTTTTAATGTCCTTCAGTGAGTTTTCCCAGGGATGAAACCTAGTGCAATCGAATCTTTATATTATAAACCTACTATGTTCTGAATTCCGTGAGAATCGTTAGAGCCGTTTTCGAGATCCGGTGAAATACAAACATATAAGCATCTTAACATCTAAACATCTAAAAACATAAACAGAAGCTGCTTATCGAGTGATAATTATAATAATTATTTTGGAACATAAACGCCCTATACCATGTATAGTATCTTCGTATACTATATATTTTCTCGGATATAACCTATAGTGCCATTTGCACAAAAGCCGGTTAAATTTTAACCATGATTAATTCCACAAGAACCAATCAGAGAAGCCGTCTTTTCTGAACGCCTTCTCTGATTGGTTCTCGTAAAATTAATCACGGTTTAGATTTAACCGGCTGTTGTGCTGTGTGTATTACTAAAATTTTGAACTCCAGTTGAAAGTGAGAATTGTTTCAATTAATTTAATTCATTTCTTCCAGAATCGCACTCTATCCAGTGCTGCAGCCCCGACGGTAGACTGAGGATCCCTGCCGAGTACGCCAACTCGTACTGCTTCCCGATCATCATCCCTGAGGACGACCCTGTCTACGCCAAGTTCAACCAGATGTGCATGAACTTTGTCAGGAGTACCACTGATCTCGACGCTGGCTGCTCCACCGGGATTCATCCCGCTGAACAGGTGCGTAAAGCTGCGTACACATATTCGTGCTTCCAACCCGCACCGAGCACGCTCCTCCCTCGTACCGCCCTCGTGCCACCATCGAACCACAGTCGCACCGCCCACGCACCCATCATGAACGTTACGGAAGATGTTAGATCTTCTCGCGTTCCCCGGTCGAACCACTGTTGCTCGCCGGTCGATCATCAATCGCTCTGCTGGAGTGACGTTCGGTTGCGGAGCAGAGCGACAGTCTGTACGCACCTTAACGTGACGTCACAAAATTCGACTTTTCGTTGTTTTAATCATTTACTCCCAGAATGAAACACGCCATAATGAATAATACAATCATACCTAATAATTGTAGTCGTAGAGGAGGGTTGACCGTTTCATTCATGTTTAACAATGTTATTATATCTCTTCTTCCACTGGTTGAGCATTATTATTTGTAGTTTTGACAACCTCAATTTCTTGTATTTCTTGTTCTCTTGTCTTCACTTTGATTTGGTCCCGGTTTCTTATCATTTTTCATGCTCAATTATTTTCTCCATCTTTTCCCTTCCTCTTTTCTTCCTGGCTATCTTGTTTCATCTTCTTCTTGATCCCGTTCCTCCTCATTTTCCTTCATCTGTACTATCATTCTTCTTCTTCTTCTTCTTCTTCTTCTTCTTCTTCTTCTTCTTCTTCTTCTTCTCTTCTTCTTCTTCTTCTTCTTCTTCTTTCTTTTCCCTTCCTCTTTTCTTCCTGGCTATCTTGTTTCATCTTCTTCTTGATCCCGTTCCTCCTCATTTATCTTCATCTGTACTATTATTCATCTTCATCTTCATCTTCATCTTCATCTTCATCTTCATCTTCATCTTCATCTTCATCTTCTTCATCTTCTTCACTAACCCCTATGGACGCAGCAACCTATCATAGTATTAGTAAAATGAACAGTTCATCACTATCCATTTTTTACATCTCTCTTAAACAAACCGAAAACTAGACGTACTGAAGTTGCCTACCCGAGCAGATTCTTGATCTCGATGAAGTGAATGTCACCCGCTCAGACCGCCTTCAAATACTTGACGCCATGTGATTGGTCCGATCTATTTAGGCTTCGTAACAAGACACGCCTACAGCCAATCACAAGCCAGCAATGCAGACAAAGTGATTCATCTAATAGTTTCCAAATGAACCGATAGATGGCATTAGCTACTGGCTCGAATTTATGTGTGAGTGAGTTATTGTAGACAAAAATAATCTAGAAACTCAAAGTGTTTCGAATGTCAGGAGTGATCCTTCTTCTTCTTCTTCTTCGTTTTCATTTTCATCTTTATCTTCATCTTCATCTTCTTCTTCACTAACCCCTATGGACGCAGCAACCTATCATAGTACCAACATAGAGAAAATATATACAAAGCTTTTTTCAAGCGTTTTCAGACGAGTCGACAGGGCGGGAAGTCAAACTAGGCTTAATGACGCCCCGTGTCACAAGCCTCTAATCAAGCCTTGTGTGTCAATCGTCTAAAAAAAAAAACGCCTCATGTGTCTCTACCCTCAGGCTTCTACTTGATGAACAACAAGTTTACTTTCCTTGAATAGTGAATAAACTTGTGAAATCTCGGATAAATCTAAAATTTTCTCTCTCTGTCTCTCAACAGCTGGTGACAGTGACCCACTGGATCACTGTCTCATGTGTCTTGACCCTCAGGCTTCTACATGAAACCACAAGTTTACTTTCCTTGAATAGTGAATAAACTTGTGAAATCTCGGATAAATCTAAAATTTTCTCTCTCTGTCTCTCAACAGCTGGTGACAGTGACCCACTGGATCACTGTCTCATGTGTCTTGCCCCTCAGGCTTCTACTTGAAACCACTAGTTTCCTTACCTCGAATACTGATAAGCTTGTGAAATTTCGGATAAATCTAACATTTTCTCTCTTTGTCTCTCAACAGCTGGTGACAGTGACCCACTGGATCACTGTCTCATGTGTCTTGACCCTCAGGCTTCTACATGAAACCACAAGTTTACTTTCCTTGAATAGTGAATAAACTTGTGAAATTTCGGATAAATCTAACATTTTCTCTCTCTTCTTCCACTGGTTGAGCATTATTATTTGTAGTTTTGACAACCTCAATTTCTTGTATTTCTTGTTCTCTTGTCTTCACTTTGATTTGGTCCCGGTTTCTTATCATTTTTCATGCTCAATTATTTTCTCCATCTTTCCCTTCCTCTTTTCTTCCTGGCTATCTTGTTTCATCTTCTTCTTGATCCCGTTCCTCCTCATTTATCTTCATCTGTACTATCATTCTTCTTCTTCTTCTCTTCTTCTTCTTCTTCTTCTTCTTCTTCTTCTTCTTCTTCTTCTTCTTCTTCTTCTTCTTCTTCTTCTTCTTCTTCTTCTTCTTCTCTTCTTCTTCTTCTTCTTCTTCTTCTTCTTCTTCTTCTTCTCTTCTTCTTCTTCTTCTCTTCTTCTTCTTCTCTTCTTCTTCTTCTTCTTCTTCTTCTTCTTCTTCTTCTTCTTCTTCTCTTCTTCTTCTTCTTCTTCTTCTTCTTCTTCACTAACCCCTATGGACGCAGCAACCTATCATAGTATTAGTAAAATGAACAGTTCATCACTATCCATTTTTTACATCTCTCTTAAACAAACCGAAAACTAGACGTACCGAAGTTGCCTACCCGAGCAGATTCTTGATCTCGATGAAGTGAATGTCACCCGCTCAGACCGCCTTCAAATACTTGACGCCATGTGATTGGTCCGTTCTATTTAGGCTTCGTAACAAGACACGCCTACAGCCAATCACAAGCCAGCAATGCAGACAAAGTGATTCATCTAATAGTTTCCAAATGAACCGATAGATGGCATTAGCTACTGGCTCGATTTCCTGTGTGAGTGAGTTATTGTAGACAAAAATAATCTAGAAACTCAAAGTGTTTCGAATGTCAGGAGTGATCCTTCTTCTACTTCTTCTTCTTCTTCTTCTTCTTCTTCTTCTTCTTCTTCTTCTTCTTCTTCACTAACCCCTATGGACGCAGCAACCTTTCATAGTACTAACATAGAGAAAATATATACAAAGCTTTTTTCAAGCGTTTTCAGACGAGTCGACAGGGCGGGAAGTCAAACTAGGCTTATGACGCCCCGTGTCACAAGCCTCTAATCAAGCCTTGTGTGTCAATCGTCTAAAAAAAAAAACGCCTCATGTGTCTCTACCCTCAGGCTTCTACTTGATGAACAACAAGTTTACTTTCCTTGAATAGTGAATAAACTTGTGAAATCTCGGATAAATCTAAAATTTTCTCTCTCTGTCTCTCAACAGCTGGTGACAGTGACCCACTGGATCACTGTCTCATGTGTCTTGACCCTCAGGCTTCTACATGAAACCACAAGTTTACTTTCCTTGAATAGTGAATAAACTTGTGAAATCTCGGATAAATCTAAAATTTTCTCTCTCTGTCTCTCAACAGCTGGTGACAGTGACCCACTGGATCACTGTCTCATGTGTCTTGCCCCTCAGGCTTCTACTTGAAACCACTAGTTTCCTTACCTCGAATACTGATAAGCTTGTGAAATTTCGGATAAATCTAACATTTTCTCTCTTTGTCTCTCAACAGCTGGTGACAGTGACCCACTGGATCACTGTCTCATGTGTCTTGACCCTCAGGCTTCTACATGAAACCACAAGTTTACTTTCCTTGAATAGTGAATAAACTTGTGAAATTTCGGATAAATCTAACATTTTCTCTCTCTGTCTCTCAACAGCTGGTGACAGTGACCCACTGGATCACTGTTCATGTGTCTCAACCCTCAGGCTTCTACATGAAACCAAGTTTACTTTCCTTGAATAGTGAATAAACTTGTGAAATTTCGGATAAATCTAACATTTTCTCTCTCTGTCTCTCAACAGCTGGTGACAGTGACCCACTGGATCACTGTCTCATGTGTCTTGACCCTCAGGCTTCTACATGAAACCACAAGTTTACTTTCCTTGAATAGTGAATAAACTTGTGAAATTTCGGATAAATCTAACATTTTCTCTCTCTGTCTCTCAACAGCTGGTGACAGTGACCCACTGGATCACTGTCTCATGTGTCTTGACCCTCAGGCTTCTACATGAAACCACAAGTTTACTTTCCTTGAATAGTGAATAAACTTGTGAAATTTCGGATAAATCTAACATTTTCTCTCTCTGTCTCTCAACAGCTGGTGACAGTGACCCACTGGATCACTGTCTCATGTGTCTTGACCCTCAGGCTTCTACTTGAAACCACAAGTTTACTTTCCTCGAATAGTGAATAAACTTGTGAAATTTCGGATAAATCACACATTTTCTCTCTTTGTCTCTCAACAGCTGGTGACAGTGACCCACTGGATCACTGTCTCATGTGTCTCAACCCGCAGGCTTCTACTAAAAAACAACTAGTTTCCTTACCTTGAATATCAAATAAACTTGTGAAATCTCGGATAAATCTAAAATTTTCTCTCTCTGTCTCTCAACAGCTGGTGACAGTGACCCACTGGATCACTGTCTCATGTGTCTTGACCCTCAGGCTTCTACTTGAAACCACAAGTTTACTTTCCTTGAATAGTGAATAAACTTGTGAAATTTCGGATAAATCACACATTTTCTCTCTTTGTCTCTCAACAGCTGGTGACAGTGACCCACTGGATCACTGTCTCATGTGTCTCAACCCGCAGGCTTCTACTAAAAAACAACTAGTTTCTTACCTTGAATATCAAATAAACTTGTGAATCTCGGATAAATCTAACATTTTCTCTCTTTGTCTCTCAACAGCTGGTGACAGTGACCCACTGGATCACTGTCTCATGTGTCTCAACCCTCAGGCTTCTACTAAAAAACAACTAGTTTCCTTACCTTGAATATCAAATAAACTTGTGAAATCTCGGATAAATCTAAAATTTTCTCTCTCTGTCTCTCAACAGCTGGTGACAGTGACCCACTGGATCACTGTCTCATGTGTCTTGACCCTCAGGCTTCTACTTGAAACCACAAGTTTACTTTCCTTGAATAGTGAATAAACTTGTGAAATTTCGGATAAATCACACATTTTCTCTCTTTGTCTCTCAACAGCTGGTGACAGTGACCCACTGGATCACTGTCTCATGTGTCTCAACCCGCAGGCTTCTACTAAAAAACAACTAGTTTCCTTACCTTGAATATCAAATAAACTTGTGAAATCTCGGATAAATCTAACATTTTCTCTCTTTGTCTCTCAACAGCTGGTGACAGTGACCCACTGGATCACTGTCTCATGTGTCTCAACCCTCAGGCTTCTACTAAAAAACAACTAGTTTCCTTACCTTGAATATCAAATAAACTTGTGAAATTTCTGATAAATCTAACATTTCCCCTCAACAGCTGGTGACAGTGACCCACTGGATGGACGCCTCCCTTGTGTACGCCTCAAACGCCCAGCTGGCCGCTCAGCTGAGGGAGGGAGTTGGAGGCAGACTGAGGGTGCAGGTGAAGGGAGGAAGACCCTTTGCACCCGACAACTTCAACAAATCGGCCGCCTGTGATGTCCAGTCCGAGGATGAACCTTGCTACCAGTTCGGTCAGTAATTAGTTTTGCATAATCCATCAAATTCCATAACAGGAGAAATACTTCTCAATGGGAAATAGGGGTACGAAGACCAGGAGAAATACTTCTCAAAGGGGAATATTCTATACAATATCTTAAGGCTGTGCAAAGGCTAAAAAAAATTTTTCCACTGGTGATATTTTTCGATTTGTATATCATTAAGCGATCAAAATGAAAAAGTTTTCTAATAAAAACATTTTTTTCCAATGATTACTTTTTAAGATAAGAGCGCCTAAAGTTTAAATATTTGGGACAGAACATTTCAAATTCGGTGAGAGATGAATCCATGAGATTTAGAGGATGGCTTCTTCATGATATTGTTGATCTAGTAAAATAAAAATTTTCTGAAGATATCAATTTTTGACGAAGTTATTCAATTTACCAAAAATAACTTTTAGTTGAGTTATTGTTGGTCATTTTTGGTAAATTGAATAACTTTCTCAAAAATAGATATTTTCAGAGAAACAAAATCAACAAAACCATGAAGAATCTATCCTATGAATCTCATGGATTTATCTCCCACCGAATTTGAAATGTTCTGTTCCAAACATTTTAACTTTAGGCGCTCATATCTCAAAAAGTAATGATCGGAGAAAAAATGTTTTCCTGAGAAAACTTTGTCATTTTGATAGCTTGATAGTAAAAAAATCGAAAAACTTTGAAAAATATCACCAGTAGAAAGTTTATTTTCAGCCTTTGCACAGCCTTAAAGGAGATTTTTTATACACCAAGCACTACTTCCCCCCCTCACCCAACCATGAACGCAACCAATTCCTCAAATTCAGAATGAAGTTTGCTTCTGTCCCCTGTACAAAAATCTCTCGCCAGTAGTCATCTCAAACACTGACCTTTTTTGGGAACCCCGACAAGATGTGTTCGATTTTGAGCCCACCGACAAAAATTTCAAGGACACTTTTCAGCCTAACACCAAGAATTCCAAGGATACTTTTTAGCCTAACACCAAGAATTCCAAGGATACTTTTTAGCCTAACACCAAGAATTCCAAGGATACTTTTCAGCCTAACACCAAGAATTTCAAGGATACTTTTTATCCTAACACCAAGTATTCCAAGGATACTTTTTAGCCTAACACCAAGAATTCCAAGGATACTTTTTAGCCTAACACCAAGAATTCCAAGAATACTTTTCAGTCTACCTCCAAGACTTTCAAGGACACAGTTCGCGTCCTAACCCCCTCTGTGGACACCCCTGATCTATAATAATGATTCTAACTTGAAAACTTGCCATTTGAGAAACCCTGATATTCCAAGCCTATAAATTTATTCATCCAATATGAAAGCACGTGGGAAAATCCCGAATTTTGCTCTCAAATCAAAAGAATTACAATGAACACAATCACAGTCTACTATAGATATAGATAGTTAATATTATATATTTTTTACTATCATTGAATTAAATTTCTCAGTATTGGTATATTTGATAATGGGCATAAAGCTGGTAGTTAATAGGGAGTCTACCCAAGTAAATTCAATTTGCTCAGCTTGGAGCTGAGTTTGACTGCGACGTTGCCAAGTTGTGCGTTCCAGCCTTTATCCAAAGTAAGCCATGACACAATGCAATAAAAAAATATTGATTGAGAGGAAAAAACATAGTTCCTCATCTTATGGATAGTATCTAATAGAGCTGATAGAAAGCGTTTTTTCAGGTAAGTCGGCAAGGCAGAAAGCTGTTCGATTGGATAATTATCAGCTGATCCCCAAAGGCCAATTAAATCAGCTGATAATCAGCCAATCAGAGAGTTTTCTGCCCTGCCGACTCGTCCTGATAACGGCTTTGTATGGCTATGTGATACTATACACGAGATGAGGAACTATGATAGGCTATGATGGTGTAATAATAAAAGAGAAACCAAGAAACTATGAGTATTCTACTAGATTCTAATCCTAGATTCTCTAGGACTGAGAATGAAGTGAATAATAACAGAGGTTGGGAATGAAAAGATGATATTTTTAGACCAATGCCACATACTTTTAACCAAGATTTGCCGATCTTAGAAGAAATTCGTTCATTTTTTCAACCGATCTCAGATTCTTCCAATCAAACTTTTTCTCTACTTTTCGGTTAATTCAATCAATGCCACATACTTTCAACCAGCTTCTTCTCTATTAAAAGGTGCGTACAGATATACGCGTCGCGATCATGAGCAATTCACTTTTAATCAGCTGACTATATCTGTATTTTTACAGAAACGGTATAAGATATAGATATAAAAAGCTTGGCATCAGCTGATAAAAAGTGAATTGCTCATGTTCGCGGCGCGTTAATCTGTACGCACCTTTAGGCTCGTTCAACTAATCCTACACGCTTTCAACCATCTTTGAACATCCTCAAATTCAAAGTATTTTACAACCAGTTTTGTTGGTTATAGGTGATTTTCTTTCCTATTTTAGATTTGTTCAACTAATCCAACATTAGTTGATTTTTTTCAACTAAGCTGATCCTAATTTCCAAAGTAGGCTAATTGTGGTTTACTTCTTACCATCTCCCTCTATTTTCTGTTTTTCTTTCTCTTGAATATTCATATTAATTAAAACTTTAACAATATTTCCATTTATAAATGAATCCTTAGTTGAATTGATGAAATTAACGTTTCGGTAGAGAGTTAGTGGGAAGGATATTTTGAATATTCTCTCCGAAGAACGGACATTGATATGTCCAAAGCTCCGCCAATTTATGTAAATGCATAACAATATTATCTTTAGTTATTACAAATTGCTTTTTTCGTATCATATACAGTTCAATAATTATTTTCTTAGTCTATATTATGTAGATTCATCTATAACTTTGCTGTATTGTAAGCTATTGTATATAAGTGTATAGGCCAGTATATATTGTAATCTACATAAATAAAGTAATCAATCAATCTATTACAAGGTATTTTTCCCCAACACACTTCCAACCATCTCCACCTCAATTTCTATGTATTTTCAACAAATTTCAACCAACTTTTACCCCGTTTTAGGTGACGTCCGAGCCAACCAGAACCCCCAACTGACTGTTCTGCAGACCGTACTGCTTCGTGAACACAACCGACTGGCCACCGCACTCCACCACCTCAACCCCCACTGGGACGACGAGACCCTCTACCAGGAGGCCAGGAAGATCCTCATCGCCGAGTTCCAGCACATCAACTACTACGAGTGGCTGCCCATCTTCATCGGTGAGCTATTCACTACTGTGGACCCTCAATAAATTGATGAATAATGAAATGTTGGAAGTCGTTATGAATGGTGTGTTATTACACTGAAGTGTTAATAAAGTGTATAACACTGGGATGAACTGTTAAGAGTATTGTTATGAATGAAGTGTTATTGAATAACACTGGAATGTTGCATAGAAATATCACTAAGTTAGTGATATTTCTAGACAACATTTCAGTGTTTTGGTATGGATAAATATCACTACATCTCATCAACAACAGTTGTATCTGAAGTCAAATTTATGGATGCTGAAGTTGAGCATTATTTTTTGAACCATTTTGACTGCGATGTAATAAGCAAATTTTTTGTTATTTGATTACCGGCATTCAGTTATTCATTTAGAGTAGTACCTGATAGATTTATCCACTTACAGATTGGAATACTTTCCAGTTCTGTGAAGTCTCTTGCAACTGTGGGAATGAATTCAAAGAGCTCTAAAGTGCTCGAATATACCTACGAATAATAATCTATTCAACTTCTACATAAAGAGGTTCGGATCAGACAATGATTTCTCAACCGTGAAAGGAAGAAGGAGGAAAACTTCAATTTTTTTCAATTTTAAAGCTTTTAATGTACTAAAATATTGAAGAACATAGTTTCCATTCAATAGTATCAATATACAGTATTTAGTGTAACAAGAATAAGCTCACAGTATGGTTTAGAAATAAACACAAAGAGAATAAAACTTCTGATAGTGAGTAAAGAGAACATTGCTGGAGCCAGCCTTTACATCGATCAAGGTAGAAAGAGTGAAGCAGTACAATTATCTAGGAACAATTATTAGTGAGAAGTGGGATAACTCTCAAGAAATCCGGTGTCGCATCGAAAAAGCCCATTCAGTGTTTGTTAAAATGAGCTCACTCTTCAAATCCCACAATTTGTCTTTAGAAATGAAGCTTTAGAATGATGCGTTGCTACATTTTCTCTGTTTTGCTATATCAAATCAAATCAAATCAGTTTATTTCCACATTTGGTACATTAAAAGAATATGTAAAAGTGCATACATTTCATTGTTTTTACAATATTTCAAACAGGTTATTAAAGATTCTTTTTTACATATTATACACTATTACCATAATACATATAGAGTGGAATTCCCCCAAAAAGACTGTTCGTCTGTGGTTGAGGGAGAGTTCTTATCAAGCAAGAGTAATATGTATCTCATCAAATAATAATATACTACAAACATACTTAATTAATAAGATATCATTTTGTCTACATCAGAGGAGAAAAAACAAGACAAAACATTTTGTTTTTGTTTGTTAGCGCAGAGTGATCATAAAAGTAAGATACAGAAAAGTGAAAGAGCAAAGGGATCAAGACAAGCGGTGATGCAAATGTAATATTAGTATATAATCAATGCTGGGATGCTACGTGTAGGGTGAAAGAAGAAGTTGTTCAGCTCCATTCCAGCCCAAGCCAAAGAGCCACCCCACCAACCTCCTTTTATACACCACATCGCTGCAACCCTCGGCCTCCCTCATGTCTTCCGGTAAATTCCTATAGATAATTTGAGCTAAGTAAAACGGTGATTTAAGTTCTATTCCATGCATTAATCTGGGGATAGAATAGCCATGGTTATTTCTTAGTCTAGTATAGTAATTGTGCTGTATGTTGGCAAGAAGTTCTATTTTATGTTTCCTAATATATGTAAGAATTGTTTTAATAAATAGCTGTCTTAAATTTAACACAGGGAAGTCCGAGAAAAGCAGCGACGTGGGGTACCTGGGTTCTTTTTTCAGGATGGTCTTCATGATTGTACGTTGGGTAACGGCCAGTGGCTCCAGGCATGTGGATGATACCCCTCCCCATGCTATTATGCCATACTGCAACACTGATTGCACGTAGGCATGATAAATCCTCCTACACAACCTGATGTCTAGTACATTACTGAGTTGAGACAGACCATAAAGCAACCTCCTAACCCTCTGTTTCAAATTCTGTACATGAGGGACCCAACTCAGATGATTGTCAAAAATAACCCCCAAGTATTTATATTGGTCGACTCTCTTGATTGACCCACATGCACATGCAGTAGATTCTATATCCCTACAGGAATGCATTTTTACTTGCCTAGAACCTGGATCAGATTGGTTCCTGGTCACTATAGGCATATACTTTGTTTTACTCAGATTTACTGTTAAACTATTGTGGTCAAACCAATTTTTTATTCTAGCGAGATCATTTGTGGCATTTCTATAAACTTCCTCCCATTCTCTACCTACAGAAATTACAGCAGTGTCGTCAGCAAATAGAAATATTTTACTTGTTGTGTTCAATTGGGAAATATTATTAATATATACCAGGAACAATGTTGGACCCAGAGTGCTTCCCTGAATTACTCCAAAGTCAATATTGTCCATTTCACTGGATTTTCCTTCAATTTGAACAAATTGCTGGCGCTCCGAGAGATAACTCCTGAACCATTGCAAGGCGGTATTTTTAACTCCAATGGCCTCAAGTTTATGCAATAGCTTATCTCTATCAACTGAATCGAAGGCCTTGGCCAGGTCCAGGAATGTGATAATAGCCTTATTTTTCAATTTAATTGACTCTGTTATATATTTAGTTACTTCAAATAGGGCATCGTCAGTATTTTTAGATTTTTGAAAACCATATTGATTTTTTGCTAAGATGTTATTTTTTGTTAAATATTTTGTCAACTGTATTTTAACGCACTTTTCAATAATTTTGGACAAAGTAGCAAGAAGAGAAATAGGTCGGTAGTTAGTTAGTTCGTTTTTTGGCCCTGATTTGTAAATTGGAATGATTTTTGAAATTTTTAATTTTTCTGGAAATTGACCTGCATGAATGCTTAGATTTATTAGATGATGAATAGGGTTAATTAGTGAATCTATGTTTTCTTTGAATATTCTTGTGGGTATGAGGTCATGCCCAGGGGCACTCTTTCCTTTGAGACTGTTTATTACCACCCTAAGTTCCTCTTTGGTAACATCCTTAAACTCAAATACTGTGTTAACTCCATATTCGTGATCATTAATTTCTGGTTCACCAACCGGGCTTAGGGATCGAGATAATGAAGCTCCAACAGCAGTGAAATATTTATTAAAACTATTACAAAGATCATTGACATCTTGGATTTGTGCTGAATCTCCAGTTTTAGCAAATGCTCCAATTGGGAAAGGTTGATGTGCTGTAGCTTTTCCAGCAATTTCTCTCACAACGGGCCAGAACTTTTGTGGATTGTCTGATACTTCATCAACTTTATTCTTATAATAATCATATTTAGCTCGCTTAATTGTTGAGTGTAGGAGGTTCCTGTATTGTATGAATTCGTTTTTTAAAGCAAGACAGTAAGGTTGTCTGTTGAGTTTTTTCTTTAATTTATCGCGGTGGCGGATAGAGTTTACCAAACCTCTGGAAATCCATGGTTTTATTTTTGTATTTTTGGATGATATTTTTACTTTTGATGTCTTATTAAGGAGAATAGTCTGGATAGTATCAATGAATAAATTAGTTGAAAGATTGATATTATTTTCATTAGTAACATCGTCCCAATTCTGTCGAGACAAGGAATTCTTAACACCGTTCCAATCTATTTTTGAATAATATTCTTCTTTTACAGGTGGTTTGACAAATTTTTGAGTTGTTAATTTCATGCATATGGCATAATGGTCAGTAATTGCAGTTTGGAGTACAGTTGTTGCTACATCAAAAGAGGGCGGTAGTCTGACAAAGTAATGATCGATGCAAGTGTTGCTGGCCGGTCTGGTCACCTTGTCGACACAAGACACAAGGCCCGCCTCGTTCATTACATCCAGGTACTTTTCTTCCAGTGTATGAGGATTAAGATTCAAAAGGTTGCAATTTATATCGCCAGAAAATATTTTTAAACACCTATTGTTATTTACCCGTTCATTAAAGTATGACTCTATGGATTCTACAAAAATATGAAGATTTGAGTTGGGGCTGCGATAAATTGCCAGAATTTCACACGGAACACCAGCCCAGTCAAAAGTGAGGGAGAGACATGTGGCTATACCCCCCAATTGAAACTCGCAGCACAATGCAGATATTTCATGGTCTATGTAAACGACAACTCCATCACTTTGATTAAGATTGTTAAATGACCTGTACAAATTATAACCGGGAATTTCCATCAAATCGCTCTCATCGTTCAGCCAAGCTTCCGTAAGTATTATGCATGTGAAACGATAGGCCAAGTTCTGCAATACTACAAGGAATTCGTCAATGTTTCTTCTACTGTATAACTTCTAATATTTTGTTGGATTACAGTAAAATTTTGTTGATTCGCATCCCCGCCCCTCGCAAGCCCTCCGCTTTCAATAAAATTACTACAAAAATTCTTAATATCTGAACACTCTGTGCAATTAATTGTTGGAATATCTAATAATTCTACAGCATTTCTAATCATAAGAAAAGAAAAGAGCAGCAAAAAAACCTAAACAACGGCAAGCCGTCCGACCAGACGTGAAAATAAATATAAAAAAGAGGGGGAAAAATATATAATATCAATTGAATACAGGAATTCTTAAAAAATGAATAAAACAAAATTGAATGCCAGTACAGTATAATAATAGATTGAGAAGAAAGAATTTTTGAAGCAAAAGAGGAAAAATTGATTAATACTCGAAACTTTCTTTCACCTAGATAAGGATACTTTTGTAGTTTGTAAGACGTAAACAAGCGATAACGAAGATGCTCGGAATCATTCTTGATCAAGGTATACTTTATTGATTAAGCTAGAAGAAATACATAAGCCTTTGCGAGTCCAATTTTCTCTTAAACGTTAACATTAATAATTTATGTCTTGTATAAGACAGTATAGTTATAATATTAATTTTTCTCAACTCTTTCATCGTGCTTGATACTGACACTTAAATAGGAGACTTAATGATCAGCACATTTCCACATCAAGAATAAATTAAATAAGAATATATTACTTGAAAGCAGCTAAAAACTTATACAGTAGCTTATTTACTTATAAAGGCTTACAAAGGCTTAAATATTTTAATATATTAAAATAATTGATGTAATGATATAATTAAAATGACATAGAATCGGATAATAAATGATCTAATAAGAAGAAATGGAATCTTTGAAACAAAGAAGAAATTAAAACTTAAACTTTCCGTATCTCTACATAGATAAGGAACTCTGTAATTATTATGGACAGGTGGGTGATAATCAGGATATTCGGTGCTTTATTTATCAAATTCCTTCAATTAGAATTTAGCCACCTCTACCAGTCTACAAAGAAAATTCAGTTTTAGGTTCGATAGCAGAATTCAGAGTAGTCAATTTCTTAATATTTAATAGTGTGAATGTATATTATTTTATTGAACTTATTTATTCATTTTATAGAGTTAGCAAGGAGTTTATAATAGGTGTAGCATGCTAAATTATTATTAGTATGCTAAATTATTATTAGTATGCAGTATTATTATTCATCTAAGTATGCTGAGTTATGCTGAGGTATGGTGTGGAAACCTGGACTCTGAACAAAGAAATCACCAGGAGACTTGAAGCATTTGAACTATGGCTTTACAGAAGAATTTTAAGGATATCTTGGACACAAAAAGTCACAAACGCAGAAGTACTACAACGCATGAGAAAGGGAGCAGAGTTGGTAAACACCATAAAATGCCGGAAACTCCAATACCTCGGGCATATAATGAGGAACACAGAAAGGTACGGGCTACTCCAAGAGATCCTTCAAGCCAAGATAAACAGCAAGAGAAAACCGGGTTGAAAAAGAATATCTTGGTTGGCAAATCTGAGGAAGTGGTTGGGTAAAACATCAGTAGAACTCTTCCGAATCGCAACCAACAAAATCAAGATAGCCATGCTGATAGCCAACATCCGGAACGGATAGGCACTTAGAGAAGAAGTATCAATATAAGATTGATGCTTTATTGATTCATACAATAAGTACATCATAGAAAGGATGGGGAGACAAAAAATAAGGTAACCTAAAATAGTTATAATAAGATAAAAGTTATAAAAAGGTAGGTAATCTAAAATAAGATATCATAAAGAAGATATATCTTATGATATAGGTTGTTTATGTTCCAAATTACAAGCCGATTTCTTCTTAACTCAAGCCGATTTCTGGAGCCTACTGTCTATCATTACTGTTTTGGCCGTGTGAGAGTGTATGAACGGCGCAGTTTGAGAGACTACCAGCGTCATACAGCTTCACAAAAAAGAACTACTAGGACTATCGGCTTGAGTGAACACTGAAATTTACCACATAAACGCCTGATACCATCGGATATCTTCTTATGCTAAATTTTCTCTCTGGCTATAGCAAAATGAGAAGTAATTTTTGGAAAGAGTTGGTTATTATTGAGTATTTATTTATTATAAGTAGGTTTTTATTAAGTATAAGTAGGTATTTTATTAAGTGAGGAGATACGAAATTGGAATTGCTATCTTTTCTCCATGGTTGTAGTTGAAAGGTATTCTCTCTTTCAATCAACGACTGTTTCTTATAATTTTTTGATGATTTTAGGCACAAACAACATGGCGAAATACGGTCTTATCTACCCGGGAGCCAAGAGCCACATTGACGACTACAAAGAGGAGGTTGATCCCAGCGTTATCCAAGGACACGCCACGGCTGGATTCAGATACTTCCACTCTGCCATTCAGGGCAAACTCGAGTGAGTAACTGCAACAATAATCTATTTAAACTGTTAATAAACTGTACAATAATATTATAGTGAGGCCCACTTTATAATAGAAGTATTCGTTCAACATATTGTTGCTAGCCTTGTCTATCATTCGACAAAGCAGATAGCGCTCACCTTTTATAGTGAGGTTCACGTTATTCAAATAATTATTATTAAACGAAATTCCAAATCAAATCAACTGTTGATTATAACTGAGTTATAATGGCAATATTTGATTAACATTATTGTACCTAACTTTGTCTATCATTCGACAAAGCAGATAGCGCTAACCTTTTATAATGAGGTTCACGTTATTCAAATAATTATTAAACGAAATTCCAAATCAAATCAACTGTAACTTATAACTGAGTTATAATGGCTGTATTTTATCAACTATCAATCTATTGTAATCTATTGGGACAGTTTATTACACTTTTTCCGATTGTTACGTCTTGATACTTGATATTCTCCCACTGGAAGCGCGTATGCGCCGTGGTCGTCAGATTTTTTCATCATAATGAAGAGCTCAATTTCCTTGTAGTTCCTGGTGTCGGTGTGGTGAGATTCTTTCCTCAAAGTACTCTGGTAAACTATAATAATATGGTCTTGTTGTGAGGAATTTTTTTAGTTCATTTTTAAATTGACTCAAGTTTTTTCATTTCATTTCATTTCATTTCATTTATTGACACACTTTACAATTTACAATAATAAATAATACACAAAACATTACAAAACAATAATATAAAGTGGTTAGGTAACCTCATTTGAAAAAACGTGTTGAGGCACCATCACACTGAAAATAAAGAAAGAGTAGCTTAGAGCCTAGCTAAAATTATATATAAAAACTTTGTAAATGTTTATAATACAGAGAAAAAATATGTTGAAGAGTACTAAGAGATAAACTGTCCCTTCATAAATGTATCATTCACTGCAATATGATAATATCAAAAATACAATATAAAAGTAACTATACTATCTAAACAGAAACTCAACATCTTCTAGTGAAAACAACCAAGATTTCAATTTCCTTGAGAAAAATTCTTAAATTTAAACTAGAGGACACATGGAAAGGTAGATAATTATAAAACTTTAAAGCACAAAAAGTAAAAAACCTACGAAAAGCTTCAACATTAGCCTTCAACAGAATGACCTTATTTTGAAATCTCAAACGACTAGAGTAAACTCTAGCATTACTTTGAACATTTCCTCCTCTAATGAAAAATATTCTTAAAACTCTAAAGACATATAAATATCTTAATGGCAAAATATGAAATTGTTTAAAAAAAACCATTGCATGTTCCGTTCTAGGTACACGCGCCATTATTCTGATAATTTTCTTTTGTGCAACTAGAAGTGTATTGATATTTGTGAAATAAATACCTCCCCAACAAGTGATCCCATATTGTAGCTTACTTTCAATAATGGAAAAATAAATCAACCTTAATACATTTACATGGCAAATATTCTTCAAGTAGTAGAATGTTCTTATAGCAGATAACATATATTTATTAATAGAGTTAATATGCTCATTCCAATTACAATTTTTATCAATAAAAAGGCCTAAATATTTGATTTTATCAACTTGATGAAGTTTTCCAAGGTCTTCAATTCATTTGGGAAGCAGTTGTATATCCTAACGCAGATATATTTGGGTCCATATTGGGTCAGTCTGGATCGTACCATTGTCACATGAGTGTCCTTTCTTCATCTGGTGTTGTAGTGGTGATATTGCTGATTGCTCAAAAAAATATCTGGCTTCCTTCTAGTCGTCAAACATGCCTCCAAAACAAACAGTGCCATTATCAATATCTATTGAACTGGAAGCTTGAAAATGAGCAGCAGCGCGTAATTATAGTGTGAGTGAAGCTCTACGATTGGCCATTAGCAGTTGACCAATGAATGTTGAGCTCTACTGCCATTGCCGAGACACTCAAAGTATTCCAAATATGGTCATCAGAACTGTTGAACAACAACCAATGAAGAGAAATTTAGTAAATAATAGAATAGGCCTGAATTATTTGTCCAATGATTGGTTATTTTGATTGATTTCTACAGTTATTTAGTGGATGATTGATCATTTTTTCACAGCTATTCCAAATCAAATCAATTTATTTTCCATTTTTTACTGTACCAGAACGGTTCCAATTCTAATATTTATACAACAGTCCAAATGTACGAAGGTTATGTGTCACTTAACATTCTTCAATTACACACTCAATTTTAAATCCAGAACACACAAAAATCATTCTCAAATAAAAAAAAACTTGATGATACGATTGGTTTTTATGGTGATTCTGATTGATTTATGCAGATTAATCGCTGAAGACAGATTGATTGATTGCCTTTATCAAGAGCGGAGTTAGGACTCAAGGTCCTCTCTGCCACACAATCCTCAGATGTAGCTACAAATTTGGATTTGATTATTGATGATTGTAACTAATTATTGATAGATTTTTCTGATGATTCTGATTGATTTTCTTAGATTGATCGCTGAAGACAGATTGATTGATTGCCTTTATCAAGGGCGGAGTTAGGACTCAAGGTCCTCTCTGCCACACAATCCTCAGATGTAGCTACAAATTTGGATTTGATTATTGATGATTGTAACTAATTATTGATAGATTTTTCTGATGATTCTGATTGATTTTCTTAGATTGATCGCTGAGGACAGACGTAGCTATGGGGCTCTGAGACTGAGCGACTACTTCAACCGACCAGGAGTCATTGAACAGGGAGATAATTTCGATAATCTTGGAAGAGGTCTGCAGACTCAGCCACAGGAAACCGTCGACCCATTCTTCACTAGTGAGGTAATTCAATAAAATTGTGGAAAAATCTCATTTCAACACAATTGTTCCAGTAGAACCTAAAGCTGCGTACAGATATACGTGCCTTCAACCCGCTCCGCCCTCGTTCCACCATCGCTCCGCAGTCGCTCCGCCCCCGCTCTGCAGTCGCACCGATCATGAACGTTACGGGAGATGTTAGCTCTTCTCGCGTTCCACTCTTGCTCCCCGGTCGATCATCAATCGATCTGCTCGAGTGACGTTCGGTTGTGGAGCAGAGCGAAAGTCTGTACGCACCTAAAGAGAAACCTAAACAATCTACTCGATTTTTTTGTGAAACACAATAAGAGACTCTCAATGAGAAATCAATAAACTCAACAATTTATAGGCTAGTATTTTTTTTTAAGATTTTTTTAATATAGTCAATTCATCAGTTTCAGTGATATTAATGCATTTTACCAATCTTATCCATACTATAATAAAGTGAAGAACTGGCTTATACACGTACGGGATAGGAAAATATTATGTTTTCGCCACACTGCACAGAAAACAGCTGTTTTCCAGTCCCTACGTAGATCTGAAAGACCTTGTTTGCAGACGGCTCTCGTCTGACGTCAGAAAAGGGTAGCTTTCAGGCCTAGGCCGGAAAACGTACTCTTTCCAGCCGCTAACATGGAAGTCCGTAGTTAATAAGTCATCCACTAGATCGGGCGAGTATCAACTTTCCTCATCTGAAGTTGCAATTATTCCAGTTCGAATTTCGAATCAAACTAATTCAGCATTCGCTTCGCAACCATTTTTATTCAATTATTTATTGTTGATTAGCACATTCCGAATTTTCAAAAATGCTTGAAGATGACGACGCCCGTGATATTCCAAGTGAAATTTTAAAAGAATCTGAAATCCTGACTGCGAATCTTCTACCACTAAAATCAAGAGATAGGTACGATAACTTAACGAGTATCCTTTAATTTGTATTCTTTATTTATTTTGTCAGCAATACCTGTAGTGTGGCGAAAAATATCGTTCGCACCACGGGCAAAAATGTTTTTCCGGCTCTCAATCTTTTCTATTCCTCGGCCTACGGCCTCGGACTTGAAAACTGATTTTGAGCCGGAAAAATCTCATTTTCTGCTCTAGGTGCGAAATATACTATTGACGCATCATCACGTCTGAACTACTGATCAGATTAACTTGAAATTTTGCATGTAGATTCTTAATTTACCGAAGATGGTTACAGGCCTATTTTGAATTCTTCAAGACTTGAGGTAAATAAGGTTAATCTTACTTAATTCTTCTTCAAGTAGGTTGAGTTTTCAGTTTGTAAAATTTTTATTCGACCCTTGCGGATCACGGGTTACCTTCTAGTATATTTATACTATAATAAAGGAAATAACTGGTTTATACACGTACGGGATAGGGAAATTATGTTTGCAGCATCAACAAGTCTCAACTACTGATCTGATTAACTAGAAATTCTGCATATAGATTCTTAATTCACCGAGGATGGTTACAGACCTATTTTACATTCTTCAAGACTTTAGTAGATCAAGTTTTCAGTTTGTCTAATTTTCAATCAGACCCTCATGGAGCACGGGTTACCTGCTAATCAGTAATAAGACTCTTTCTCTGTTTATCTTACTAATCTCATCAAGTAAAAGTGCGAACACACCGAATAATTATGCTTACTCCTGATTCGTCGATTGAGTAACAAACTGACAACAATTCAAATTTGTGTCGCTGTTTCTGATTGATCAACGAGAGTTTGAGAGAGGGGCCATTGTCACAGTGTTTGCTTGCTCATGATTGGTCGATTGAGTAGCTGACAAGAATTCAAAATGTCGTCCTCTTTCCTGATTGGTCAATTTAGAGTATTCCTTGAATACTCTTTCAAATTTCATGGTATGCGTTTTGTGAATGAGGAATTGGAATTTCAATCGAATTTGATTCATAAATCGGTAATCTGATGCTTTCTCTATCAGTGAAATCTTGAACAAAATCTTTAATAGCTTAATTTTATTGCAAGATTTGAGCCTAAACGTTCAATTAAGACCCATGTTCTTCATACAGCTTCAACTCAAGTTCAACCTAATTAATCTAGGAGAATCTATTGAATCAAGCTTCATTTGGTTGCACCTTATAAGATGCCAAACGATACAATCGAACCACATTTTTAGTCTTGACAAGGAGGCTTAAGGCCTATACTGAGGTCCTAAACGTTTAATTAAGACCTATGTTTATTATTTATTTATTTATTATTCACAATGGAGACAATGGAGAAATAATTTTCTATGTTCTTCATACAGTTTCAGCTCAAGTTCTACCTAATCTAAGAACATTTATACTATCAAGCATAATGTGTTTGTATTTTTATAAGTTGCCAAGCGATACAGTCAATCCAGAATTTTAAGTAAATTCTATGCTCTCTGTACGCGGACACCAGTTTGTTTATCTCAACTGATTTGACCAAATTTTT